>NC_083410.1:91172088-91288299 GCF_020745735.1 Hemiscyllium ocellatum
AACCCTTGAATTAATGTTTTTGAAAAAGTATTTTTAAATAGTTTTCTTTTTATTCAAACTTCTTATGTCTGTTGAGATTGAGTTGCCTAATATTTATTAAAATGATGTTCAAATGTTTCTGCTCAGAGACCTTGAACTAATTCCACTCCCTCTGAAACATAATTGAATCACTGGGGAGATGTAGTTGCTTTATACAAAGGGCTGTCATAAAAGAAATACGTTTGGTGCTTCAGGTCTATTTTCACGCTTGGTGTTGTCTCCACTCTCTAAAAATGGGATTGTCCACAATTGAACAGACAGCTTTCATTTACTATCATTTTATTGCAATGTTTGGAGTTCCTGGTAAGAAACTGAAGCTGGTTGATTATTTATTTCCGTGTTAACCGATCTTTAACTCATTTCTTGTTCTACTTCTCACTCAGCCCCAGAAACCTCAGGTTTTGTCACTCTCAGCTTGAATCCAGTTTCAGGTACTCCTTTAATAAACAGAAAATGCTGCAATTTATGACGTTTAAATTCATCAGAAACTGTATGGACATGCAGTACTTGAGGAGATTGCGTGCTGGTCCAAGTTTGGAGAAACAGATATTTCCAGACCCATTCCTCCTGATGCACTTCACTGCTGGGGCTTTTCATTGTCCCATGTTTGTGTCTGTTATTGATTCATTGATTTCTATGATTAGTTTTAACTCGGTGCTTTCTTGTAAATACCAGGAGGGTGGAATGCAAACTGCAGGGAATGTGCTCTTCACTTTCTTAATTCCTAGCTCCTTGGGTTCATTTCTGAATGTTTTCTGGATTGGAAGAGGCATTTTCTTGGTTTGGATCTGACCAGTAATATCTCATGTGCATAACTTCACAATATGTTTATCAGTCAGGGAAAGCTCAATTAGGGCATAAAGAAGCAAAGAGAAGGATATTTTGAATTGTGAAGCTGAAGTAAGGTGTGTGGAGGCCCTTGTGGATCATAAAAAGCAGAATACAACTATTGGGAAGAGTGATTTCAACTTTTTGCTGTAATTTTCAGCTAATAGAATGTCATTAACTTGGTAATGTTGCTCTTTTTGTTGTCGCTAACCTCCTGACAATTGCCCTCCTGTCTCGAGGGGGCTGTGGTCTATCAAAACGGGTCACTCTTTACTTTGTGGGTATGACAACAGCTGATCTTCTGGTCATCATTTTCAATGTGATCATCTATTACATGCTTGGATACCTACTACCATTTTCATTTCTGGACTACACTTCCATATACAGCATCAACGAGGTTATCAACTATTCGGTTATTGATTACTCAGTCTGGTTGATGGTCGCTTTTACCATAGACCGCTTTGTCCTCATTTGTTGTCAACATTTCAGAGCAAAGTATTGCAGGAAGGAAACTGCAGCTGTGGCGATAGTGACTGTGTGTGTTGTGTTCTCACTCAAAAACATTCCCTTGTATTTTGCGTTTTTAGCCAATCTATACCATTAACAATGTGGAGTGGGGCTCACATTTCAAACCAACCTATTACACCTTGCCAGGATGGATCACTTACGACTGGATTGGTTCAATTTTAGACCCATTGTTGCCATATTTTATAATTTTATCATTCGATTCATTGACTGTTCACGACATTGTGTTGGCTAATCGAACAGCGACGATCCAGAGATGCAGAGCTGAAGGAAATCCGTCATTTTCCTCTTCACCATTTCTGGCACTTTTATCATACTGTTGTTGCCAAATGTTGTGTTTTTCCTCATTTCCAGGATTACAAGAAATCTTTATGAACCAGATCATTATACGGATCCCCTCCTCATCGCAGATTACACAGCAGATATGTTTGGACTGCTGAGCACCTGTACAAACACATGCGTTTACGCACTGGCCCAGACTAAATTCAGAGAAAGGTTGCGAGATGCCATAATGTATCCATTTTTTGCAATTGTTAAATATGTGAAGTAACTATAGCAACACCAACCACAGCAGCTGCACTTTGGCAGCAATCTCCTGAATTGTAATTTGAATTCTTTCCTCAGACTGTGACCTGTCCTGTGTGAGCCTCAGCTCAGTGACTGTCCTCTCACTGCTGCGCAAGTACATGGGGAGCTGTTGTAATGTCCGTGATGCTCTTTCAGGTGAGCAGATAACCCAGGGTCAGCCTCCCATCTCAGGTCAACAGAATGGAGCTCCGAGCATCATTATGGAAAAGAACCAGGGAGCTCTTTCCATTCTCCTGTGTCTGCCTGAACCAACATCTTCAGAATCAGACTGTGGGACTCTTTATCTTATTGCTGTTTGTGAAGCTCTGTGATGTATTTGTTTGTTGTTATGATTTCTACATTTCATCACAATGATTACAATAGCGAGAACACTTCAATATAATCTGAAGAACGTGAAGTGAGTAGGAATGCACGGAACTCAAGACACTTCCTACCTTAATGTAAACTCAATCTTTCTGAAACTTAAGAGGAATTTACAATTAAAATTATTGTATTATGTAAAGCCATTTTAATTGTGTGTCATTTGGAATATATATGTAACCACGACAAATAATTACTAATGTAAAAAAAATGTGGTCATCCAGTCTGTGAACAATCAATAACAGTTTGATGTAACTGTTGAAGGTGAGAGCATTCAGGATGAATACATGTGAGTTTCCACCCTGGTTTTGGATAGGATGGTTTCAAAAAGGCTCCTGTGAGTTTAGGGACCAGCCGGACACAGATCAACAAAAGCTCAGGCCGGCTGGTCCCTCATTTCCAGGATTACAAGAAATCTTTATGAACCAGATCATTATACGGATCCTTTCCTAATCGCAGATTACACTGCAGATATGTTTGGACTGTCACAGTCCGGCCACAGGATGACCCCATTGGCTCAGTGATACTTCAGTATATGACCCACCCTCCCCAGGGTAGGGTTCTATGAGGGTCTATCCACAACTGATGGCCTTAAAGGACCCTCAGGGTGAACTACTGAGGACTTGAAGGAGGTGAGCGGCTGTAGGGTTCAACAATGAAAGTGAATCCAACGCTGAAAGAGGGGGATGGGTTGAAATGGCTGTACAGGCAGGAGAGGGCAAAGACTTGTCGATGGGTCTGGGCTAATGTGATCTGGCCCCGGGGCAATGGTGACTCTGGAATGGGCTGGAGACAAGGTGACCATTCTTTTTCTGAGGCGGGGATTGTAGTGATTGCTATGGAAAGGAAGGACTATTCAACATAACATGAGGTCACATTGGAAAGGCTGAGCATTGCGCCCATGAGTGAGAGTTGAGCATTCAGTATTACAAGAGCTAACTGCATGGAGACAGACCCATCAGTGCAACCAGTCCACACTGACCATGTTCCCAAACTAAACCAGTCCTACTTGCCTCTGCTTGGCCCATATCCCTCCAAACCTGTCCTCTTCATGAACTAATCCAAATATCTTCCAAACATTGCAACTGTACCTGAATCCACCACTTTCTCTGGCAATTCATTCCACACACGAACCACTCATTGTGGAAAAGGTTATCCCTTATTTCCTTTTTACACTTTCCCCTCTCACCTTAAAATATGGCCCCCCAGTTTTGAACTTGCCTTACCCGAGGGAAAAGATCCTTGTCATTCTCCTTATTGATGATCCTCATGACTTTATAAACCTCAATAAGGTCGCCCTTCAAACTCCTCAGCTCAAGGGAGAAGGTCCCAGTCATTCCAGTATTTTCATATTTCAGACCCTCCATTCCCAGAAACATCTTGGTATATCCATCTGAACTCTCTCCAGTTTAATAACATTCTTCCAATAACAGAATGATAATCTTTCCTCCCATTGGTCATCACAAATATCTCTCCGTCTGCCTTTTCGACGTTGAAAGATTCTACACCCACTTCCTTTTGAGGAGGAGAATTCCAAAGACTCACAAAGATTCAAAAGAAAAAAGTTTCCTCATTTCTGTCTTAGTGGGTACACTCTTATTTTTTTAAACAATGACCATGTGACGTAGGAGCAGAATTTGGCCATTTTGCCCATTGAGTCTGCTCTGCCACTGAATGAGATCACAGCCAATCTGATAATCCTCACCCCCATGTTCCTGCCTTTTCCCCATAACCTTGATTCCCTTCCTGATTAGAAATGTGTCTATCTCAGCCTTGTACATACTGAATGGCCCAGCCTCGACAGCCCTGTGTGGTAAAAAATCCCATCGATTCACTGCTCTCTGACAGTCAGAGTTCCTCCTCATCCCTGTATTAAATGAGTGACCCTCACTGTGAGACTGTGCCCTCTGCTTCTCGATCCTCCCATTGGGGAAGCCCCTTCTCCATATCGACCCTGTCAATCCCCCTAAGAATTGTGTATGTTTCAATAAGATGATCTCTCATTCTTCAAAACCTCAATGAGCACAAGCTCAACGTACTCAACCTCTTCTCATAAGAGACTGTTTCCATACTGAGAATCAATTGAGTTTTTTATTCACTCAGGGGATGGAGGTGTTTCTGGGTTGGCCAACATTCATTGTCCATCCCCAATGCCCAGAGGGAAATTAAGGGTCAGCACTATTCCTGCGGGTCTGGAGTCACATGTCACCCAGACCTGGTGAGGACACCAGTTTGTTCCTTACATGATATCAGTGAACCAGATGGATTTTTCAACAATCAACAATGGATACATGGTCATCATCAGACTCTTAATTCCAGATTTTAAAAATTGAATTAAAATTCTCTCAGCTGCCACCATCCAACAGGATTTGTACTCAACTCCCCACAACATTCCCTGGGTTTCTGGGTGAACAGCCCAGTGACATCACCACGACACCATCAGCTCCTCTTCATTGGTCCCCTTTTGTGAACCTTCTTTCTTGACTGCCCCCCTCCCCACCATGTCAGGATATCTTTCTTTAGATAAGGGGACCGAAAGGGTTCACAGGATTCCAGCTGTGGGCTGGCCAGTTTTAGCCAGGCATCTCTATTTTTTATTCTCCATTCCCTGTGAAATAAAGGCCCAACAGTCCATTTGATTCACTATGACATACTGAACGTAGATGCTTGATTTTTGTGATTCATACAACAATCCCGATGTGCTGCAGCTTCCTGTAGTCTTCAGCTCTTCTACTCCTCCTGCCAAAATGCATAGCTTACATTTTCCCACATTATGATCCATCTGCCAATGTTTTGTCCATTCAGTTGTGATTATGCTGCTCATTTAACAAGGTTACGTTGTCCTTGTTTTTTTTTCAAGATGTCATAAACATTCAGGTTCGGAAAAGTCTGTGTTTGAAGGGTTTTAGGGGACAGTTTGATGATAGCTCACAGATACTGCCTCAGACAAAAGGCTCTTAAGTTTAAAAAAAATACTTGTACAATGAGAGGGGAGTGGCCCGTTCTCCCAGCTCAGTGTCACTCTGGTTTGGTTTGGTCTGGCTGATTACTGAAAGCAGTCAGGTCATTGCAACAGCTGCTGGACCCAAAGAAGCAAGTATAGGCTGATGCTCCTCTCTCTCTCTGACATCTCTCCTGGAAGACCCTGGTATGATGTTACCGTCTGTGCCATGGGGTGTTTATGGGGATGGTTGCAAGAATTGGGAACAGCATAATTAAGTTGGGATAACCTTCTGGTTTTTCAGATTGCTTAAGTTTCTCAGTATTCTGTTCTCTTTTGTTTGTGTTTCATTTGGTAACCTTGGAAATAATTCTGTTTTATTTATAACTGAATGGTTTGATCAATGGCATCCCTCCTCGAATATCTGTGTTACACCTGCTGAAAGCAACGAGCAAATTTCTGGTCCGGGCTACTTTCTTGAAATGTTTTGTGGTCCATAACAGAAGAGTTAGATGATTGTTTTTGATGGGCACATACTCAATGAGTAAAAAATGAGGTCTGCAGATGCTGGGGATCACAGCTGAAAATGTGTTGCTGGTTAAAGCACAGCAGGTTAGGCAGCATCTCAGGAATAGGGAATTCGACGTTTCGAGCATAAGCCCTTCATGAGCCAAACGGTGTGGGCAGGGTGGATAGGAAGCAGCTGCTGCCCTTAGGTGAAGGTTCTGAAACAAGGAGGCATAATTTTTAGGTGTGAGGGTTCAGGAGGACTTGAGGAAAACTTCTTCCTGCCAGAGGGTGGTGGGAATCTGGAATGGATCACCTGGGAGGTAGAGCCAGGAAAACTCACAAACTTTAAAAAAGGAAGTATCTGAACAACTTGTAGGTGTGAATGATTGGTCAGGATTTATTGGACCTTATATTGGAGGTGAGAGGGCTGCAATAAAAAATATCTCAAGCCTGAAGTAGCCAATTTATTTCTCCTTTCATGTTGCTGTAAGCTGTGGCTGTTAATATGTCAGTGACCTATATAATTATGATCCAGTCACCCTGTGCCTCCTTCAAACAAGTGAAAGCAACTCGAGAAACAAATAATCATGTCAGCAAACCCTGTGCTCAGTGACCATTAAACTGCCTGCCCAGCTATTCCCTCTAACCAGAACACCAGTGTGTTTTGTCTGTTTGTGTACATAGATGGGATTTCATTAGTGGATTAGATTTTTGTTTATCAGCAGTTCACAAATATTTCTCTGCAGTTGGAAACTATTTATTTGTAGTAAAGAATAACACTTGTTAAGTACACACACCAAGTCCATGCTTTCTGTTAACCTGGGTTGAAAGATCAGGTAAATTGGTGTATTCTGCATAATTCTGCATATGACCAGGGCCATATTGGAATACACCCAGGCCTCAATAAAATACGGTTCCAATGCCTGGATTATTCTGGTGGAGAATTGCAGTGTAGCCCAGAAAGGCTGTCCTGCATCATTGCCATATGCTGTGCACCTCCCAACTGCTCACAACAAAAGGGGGAGATATCCTGGCTTTAGGATCCACAAACAGTCACAACTCCACAAACCAATCAGCAACCTCCTGCTGGCTGCATCTCACTTTGTACACAGAGCCAGCGTCTCCTCATCTCTTATTCCCCATTGAAAAGCAACAGTGCAAACTCCACTGACAATGAGTTTCAGTAACTCGCTTTTTAAAAGTATAGCAGTTCCTTCCTCAGTCTTTTGCTGTAAAACAGTCCTTTTCCCGTTTTAATTTACAATCACAAATACAAGAAAATACAATGTTATTTTCAGACAGGCATGGCCAAAGACAAATCCAAGTGGGGTATTTGTCAGCAGGTTGTTACTGACTCTGTGCCCCATTAGAGCACTGTCATTGAGGATGGGGATGTTTGTGGAGTCTCTTCCTTTGGTTATTGTACAAGTGAGCATCACCATTCCCTACTGGGATTTACATGGGATGTGAAAACAAAGTGTTTGGGGGTTGTTTTACGTCAGTTGATAGGTGAATGGGACTTGGTGCAAGGTAAATATGGACCGCAATGTTTTTGACGGCCATAAGATTCTGAAGGGTAGAATATGGGAGGCCAACAAGCTGTACATTGGTGCAGTTAAGTCAACAGTTAATGGGAACAAGTGAGGGTTCAGCAAGTGATGAGTCAAATATGACTGTTTACAGGAAGAAGTAAGTGAGGTCTGCAGATGCTGGAGATCAGAGCTGAAAATGTGTTGCTGGAAAAGCACATCAGGTGAGGCAGCATCCAAGGAACAGGAGATTCGACATTTCGGGGATAAGCCCTTCTTCAGGAATGGCTGAAGATTCCTGAAGAAGGGCTTATGACCGAAACGTCGAATCTCCTATTCCTTGGATGCTGCCTCACCTACTGCGCTTTTCCTGCAACACATTTTCAGCTCTGTTTACAGGAAGCCTGCTTTATTATTAAACAGTTGTCAGAGGGATAGACTCAGAAGCTCAGGAACAGAGTT
The DNA here is from genome assembly GCF_020745735.1 of Hemiscyllium ocellatum. Taxonomy (NCBI): domain Eukaryota; kingdom Metazoa; phylum Chordata; class Chondrichthyes; order Orectolobiformes; family Hemiscylliidae; genus Hemiscyllium; species Hemiscyllium ocellatum. The sequence continues at coordinate 91,179,871 of NC_083410.1, forward strand.
TGCTGCAGGAATCAAAACCAATGCTTGTCTCCGTCTGAGCATAACCTCCAAGCAGTGCCATGGGATCTTTTACAACAACTCGCCAAGGTAGAGAGGGCCTTGTTTAGTGCTTCATATGGAAAATGGAAGCTCAAAAAGTGAAGTATTCCTTCAATTCTGCACTGGACCTAAGTCTTGACATTTCTGCTCTGACACAAACGCAGAAACTAGGAGAACGAGGACACTATTCAATATGGCCATACCTCATCACTATCCCAATGCCATATTCTTATATTGTCCCCATACTCCTTAATATTTTTAATATCTGAAACATTATCAATCTCTTTCTTGTTGATATTCAGTGACTTGGCCTCCACTGCCTCCTGTGGGAGAGAATGGCATTTGGTCATCAGCCTTTGAGTAAAGAATTGCTTCCTGATCATATGCGACTGGAACCCAGAACCTTGTGATTCAGACACAGGGGATGCTAATTGAGACACAGTTACACCTGGAAAGGAAATATTTACAGGGAATGAACAGGGGAGTGGGAATGACTGGATAACTCTTTCATAAAACCAGCCCAAACCAAATAGATGTTTTCTAATAAGTAAATGAAGATCAGGGAAAATCAGATCCTCAAATTGAAACTTCAGTCTTATTTCATATTCAAATTCATTTTTATCAATTCAATCAAAAAGGCCTGAAAGAGGTAAACAGAGCAGAATAAACAGTCTCAGATAAATGAGTAATAACAGTATTAAACTGTATTGTAACAGCATGGCAGTAACCTCTGTATCTATCGTGGCATGTGGAGAGTTCCTGCACTGATGCTGCGGATATGAGGTGAGCAAATGGTCTCGGGGAACAGAAACATGGTCCTATTTGTTGTTCATTTCTCAGACTATTTCTATTGTTCAGAAACACAACATCCAAATGTTTAAGGAACTGTCTTAAAACAGAGAACATCTGGTGATTCAGGGTCTGTCTTCATTAATTTCTGTCATCTCTGCTCCCGAAAAGCTGGGTCTAATGGAACTCTCGATAAGCAAACAGACAACTTTCATTTCCTATATTTTTTTAGTATCTTCTGAGTCCCTGGGAAGAAGCTAAACCTGATTGCTTTTATCTGAATCACTTTTCCACTCTGTTATTGTTCTTGATGTATCTTTCAACGTACGACACCTCATTCTCTCTCTGCGCTGAGTTCACTTTCAGGATATTCTTTCAAATAACAATTTTTTCTGCTATTTATTAAATTTATTCTCTCTCAGCAAACATTTTGGCATTTCGTATTAGGTGTTTTGGAGGAGATTAATGATAAATTAACCAAGCTTGCGAGGACTCTATCACTGAGGGTTTTCCTTGCCTCATATATGTCTGGGTCTGCTGTCAATCCATGGATAAAGATTGATCGCTATGATTAATCAACAACCTCATTATCCTGGAAAATGCAAATATCAGGATGGGAGAAGGCAAACTCAATAGTCTTTGCTCTTCTGTTTATAAGTTCCCGTCTCCCATGTTATTTTCATAAAACTTGCCAGTTTGGGGAAGGAATGTACTGCATTGTAATCTGTGCAGTATCGCCACCCTAATAAGGATATGGTGAATTTATCAGTTAGGGGCTCGTCACTGTGGAAGTGAAGAGGAAAGTAACATTTTGATATCAAAATCAAATAATGCAGATGCTGGAAACCTGAGGAAGTGTTTTGAAGAAGAGTCTTACTGGACTGGACTTGAAACATTAACTCTGTTTCTTTCTCCACCAACGTTATGAGATTTACTGAGTTTCTCCAGCATTTCCTATGACATTTATATGACATTTTGATATATGAGAGGGTGCAGGTTCTTGTGGAGCATAAACACCACACAGGTATGTTAGAATAAATGACCTGATGCTGAGCTATAACCTCCAAGCAATGCTCTGTCATTAATTTGGAGATTTTGCTCTTTTCTTTGTAGCTAACCTCTGACAGTTGTCCTTCTGTCCTGAGGAGGATGTGGTCTGGCCAAAGGGATCACCCTTTACTTGATTGGTATGACAACAGCAGACCTACTGATCATAATTTTCAATGTGATAATGTTTTCCATGCTTGGATGCTGCTTACCATTCTCGTTTCTCGACTACACTCCTATACACAGTATCAATGAGATGACCAACTATGTGGACCTTGACTTCTCTGTCTGGCTGACAGTCACTTTCACTGTAGTTCGCTTTGTCCTAATTTGTTGTCAAAAGCTCACAGAGATGTATTACAGGGAGAAGACTACAGCTGTGGTTATAGCAACTGTCTGTATTGTGCTCTGCTTCAAAATCTTTCGCCATACTTTGCTTTTGAGCCTGTCGGTGTAGTGGGGTACTCAGTTCAAATCAACATATTGTACGTTAACAGGATGGGTGACTTTTCACTGGCTAGCCCGCTGACAGATAGGCCACCCCTTCAGTATTCTCAGGGTGAACCACTTCATGGAAAGTATTCTGCAGGAAATTCTCATCTTGTATGCTGTGGAGAGACTCAATGCTTGGAACCCTGATGTTGAATAACCAGAGGCACTTTTCACACATGGTTATGCAGGTCATTTCAAAGTATCCTGGTGTTCAATCTGATATGAAGTTGAAGGCATGTACTGTACCTTGAAGAGAGAGTGAATGCTGTTCTGAACTGAGAGATTGCAAACATCTGTGTCGATGGAGTGGATGGCAATCGCAGAGTATACTGGAAAATTGAAAATATGTAATATTCAGATTTGAAATGGATACCTGAGTTGGTTGCTGTTTTGACCACTATTCACATTTAACTAATCAGTTTAAATTATGCGAGTTGAAAAGTGTGGCACTGGAAAAGGAAAACAGGTCAGGCAGCATCTGAGGAGATATTAAAACCAATTGAGTTTGAATTTATTGTTCCACCAACATTGAACCAAAATACGGACATTTTGAAAATTGGTCAGAGAGCAATTACTGTCGAGAAAGAAACGCATGGAGAGCTAACACCTTGCTGTCCAAAAAGTGAGTAAAAACTCTCCATCAAATCTACCTTTACATGTGAAACATACTCGCATTAAAAGACAGAAGGACTCAGGGAAATCCTCAGCTGGAAGGGGAAAGACACAGAAGATGAGAACGGCTGTGCAGGGGGTTTTGAAATAAAGTTGATGTATTTTAATGAGTGTCTTATTGGAACAGAATATTTTTATAGATTTGGAGGCAGATAGTAAGCAGTTAAGAGAAAGGTGGGCTTTGAGTCCTCAATAATTGTTGTTTAATGTTCACTTTTCAAGTTAAAAAATAAACTGATTTTATTTTCTTCATGTTGTGGAATCTGGGAGTCGCTGGTAATTTGACAATGGTGTCTTCAATTCTCCATAATAGGACCCTGGATGAAGACACAGAGATTTCCAACGTCCTGAGGTTGGACAAGGAGCAGTCCTGTCTTTGGAGGGGCTTTATAATGATACTCTGAATTCTAAAGTGCGATAAACAGTACTGACTTCTAACTTCCAGACTCTCAAACATACTTAAGTCAAACAAAAAAACCTCATCCATTCATGGATGCAGCTCACCACTTCCTCTGAAAGAGGTTCACGTTGGAGACCGGAAACCAACATCTCAGGACACAGTCCATAGGCATTGCTCACATGCTCCCCACCTCGGACATTGAATTCCAACACGTGGCAGCCTCAAAAAATCGCCATGTCATATATCGAGCCCACTTAGAGGACCCTTCTGCACTTCAATGCTGCCCCTTGGTGTGCACTGACCACTCTCATTGTAACGCTGCAGCAAGGACCCTGTACATTCAGGGCCACACACCCAGCTCATGGACTGGACCTGGCTGCATCTCCAGGCTCTCCACTTACTCTCAGAGCACATACTCACTCGGAGCTGACCCGGATGCACAAGCATCCCTCCTCCCATTGCTTGTCTCACATTTTCTTCTCATTTTCTCTCTCAGCCAGGCTCATGCACTGCTATCTGACCTTGCCATTGAGCACAGACACAAAGCCAGGAAACTTGTCAGAGTTGTCAGCACGCCCCAGTCAAGTCAAGGTGGAGAGCTTTCTCTCTGGGGTTTCCTGTGTAGTAAGTCAGGGGCAGCCTCCAGCACCAGTCCAGGGCCTGCTCGGGGTAGTCAGAGTCAGGAGAGTCTCCTTATCATGGGAGAGCTATCGAATGGCAGGCAGCCTGCCTCCCGCCTTGAGTCTTTCTGTCCTGTTTGGGCTGTTGTCCTCCTGGACTGAGAGTGAGGCTGGTATTTAGGGAGATGAAAGTGGGTGGCACAGCTGGTGCTGTTGGTGCGGGTGGGAAGGTGCCCTGACTGAGTGGTTAGCAGTGGAGAGGGCATGCAGGGTTAGTGGTGTTGGGGTATGGGCTGGATAACAGCCAGTGGAGAAGATGTTGCAGACAATAGTGAGAGTGGGAAAGGATGAGCCTTCGTGCGTGGAGGGTACAGGAGCAGAAACAGAGTGAGTGTGAGGTATTGGAGAGAAGATGGTGCAACGTAACCTGGCAGAGTGGAGAAGCACATTGACCTTCTTCGGACAGCACTGGGCATTCCTCCAGGTGGCTGAGACTGCACTGACCCGGGTGGGACCCTCAGACAGAGCTGGCATGGTCTGGTGTCGGGGTCTCCTCATCTGCCCCTGGAGATGGAGAAAGTCCTGCTTCAGCAGCAGGTGCCTGACGGCAGTGTGGAATACTAATATCCCCCTGTCTGCCATTCCTGGGGCATATATCAGCAACTGTGCAGGGCAGCTCCACACTGACAGCTTCATCATTCAGTCCCGATCCAAGCAGAACACAGAAAGTACAGGAGAGAAATTAAGAATGGAATGGATAAAGAGATTTTATCATACCTCTGGTTATTGACTCATGACTCCAAGTATATTTTCGCTCTCTGATTTCACAAAAATTCTCATAACCTTAAGCAAGGGAATAATCCCAAATTCCTTTGTTCTCCACACAATTGAAATCCCTTCTCACTGCTTCTCGACTGATTAACCTGCTTGGTATCCACTTCAACCCTGACTTCCTGCTTCACCTTCTAAAGCTTCCTTTGTTTGTGTATTCCAGACCAGGACAGCGAACGGTTTATTACCCGGCACCGATGGGACCAGGAGGGAACCGGTTGATCTAATATTCCGGTTGTTCAAGAGGTTCACATCATCAATGTAAAAACACACACTGAATAATAGGAATATAATGCAGGGTGTATAACACCACTGTTCTCCTTTATTTACAGCATCAATCATTTAAATTACAATGCAACGTAGTCTTAAATAAAACTTACCAGCAGACAACCTTCTCACTCTTACACTCAAATGACAACTCAGACATTGTGGAGATTGTGATGATACGTCAGGAATTTCAGGGATATAATTGTTACTGGTTTATTGAGGGTGCCAGTTCACATGGTGCCGGGTAAAACAAAGTTTACTGTGAATAAAGCAATGTTTATATATTTGCTTATTTATAAAGGCACACATTGTTACAGCTGACTCTATTGTGGATTATATTAAATACCAGAAATGTGGAGATTTGGTTCAGTTTAAGGTAGATTAGAGGTTGTTAGCTTTGAGTTTGTTCCATGATGCCTGTGTGAGTTGATGAAGAATGTTTAAACCTTTGACCCAGCTGGGAGGCTTCCAGAAGCAAGACAGTCCTGAGGTTGCTATGGAGATAATGATTGAAGATGTGGCTATTCTGTAAACATAAACAAGTACATTTTGGTTACAAAAAGGAACATATTTAAGGAGAGGGAGGCCAAATCTGGAGTTTGCTAAAAACAGGATCTGTTGTACTTCACCAAAGTCCTCAGTTAATTTATGTTTACAGGGAGAAAGAGTATGGTCTAGCAAAGAAGATAGGGCCTATTAGTTCTCTGAAGAGAGAAGAAATGTCACCACAGAAGACTTGTGTCTACGTGTGTCTCATATGTTCGAATGTGTGACTATTAATGATACTTACATCATCCCATTCATTTTATTCCACTTTGGATGACACCATTCATACAAACTGGACATTGTTGTCACATGGTGTGGGTATAAGGTCGATGTAGTGCAGTGCTGCACAGCAACATGTCCGCTCCCTTGACTGATGACGGCTGGAAACCATGACATCCTGTTTGGCTTTCTGTCTGCACCAAGGGGAAGACCCAACAGAAATATTGTGAATCTTGAAGCAAACCTGCCGTCAAAGGCACAGACAGACATTTGTGTGGCTGACAACAGGACATGGTGTGTTTTCCACCTGGTGCCAGGGTCAAGGTTATCTTGGAGAGAGTGCAGTATTTTCATAAAGGGAAGAGGAAACCGCAGGAAGTCATTGTACAGATTGGAACCAACAGCATAAGAAGAGAAACGAACAAGGGTCTGTAGAGAAAATACAGGAAATGAGGCACAAGGTTAAAAAACATAGGTCCTTGAGGATAGTAATATCTGGATTACTCCTGGTGGCATGCGCTAGTGAGAGTAGGAATAGAAGGATAGAGCAGTTGAAGGTGTAGCTGAGGGATTCACACAGGGGAGAAGGATTCACTCTTTTGGATCTTTGGAATCTATTCTGGTGTATAAGTAACTTGCATACAAATAACAGTGTGCACCTGAATTGGAAAGGGACCAATATAATGGTGGGGAGATTTGTGAGAGCTGCTCTGGAGGATTTACACTAGTCAGAGAGATGGTTAGAAACAAGGTCAGTCTGAGATTGGCGCAGTTGGGAAAAGGAGCAGTCAAACAGTCAGGGGCAGGCAGGAATAAAGCAGAGAGTGGAGGTAGGACTGACAAATTAAATTGCATTAATTTCAATGCAGGAGGTCTCTCAGGTAAGGCGGGTGAACTCAGAGCTTGGTTAGCAACATGGGACTGGGGTAACCTAGCAATTGCAGAGACATGGCTCAGGGATGGACAGGACTGGCAGCTTAATGTTACAGGGAATCGATACTATAGGAAGGGCTGAAAGGAGAGCAAGAGAGGAGTGAGTGTGATGTTTCTGGATCGGGATAACATTACAGTTGTCCTGAGGGAGGAGAATTCAGGGAGTAAATCCAGGGAAGTTATGTGGATGATGCTGATAAGTAAGAAAGGGATGATCACCTTAATGGGATTGTACTGTCGTCCCCCCAACAGTCAGTGGGAAATTGAGAAGCAAATTTGAAAACAGATCTCAGTTATCTGTGAGAGTAGTGGGATGGTAATGTTCAGGGATTTTAACTTACCAAACATAGACTTAGACTGTCTTGGTGTTAAGGGCTTGGATGGAGTGGGATTTGTTAAGTGTGTTCAAAAACTTTTCTCATTCAACATGTGGATGTACCGACCAGAGAAGGAGGAAACCTTGACCTTCTTTTGGGAAATAAGGCAGGGTAAGTGACTGAGGTGTCAGTGGGGGTTCACTTTGGAGCTCGTCATCATAATTCCATGATTGTAAAGCAGTGATGGTAAAGAATAAACTGCATCTAAATGTTAGCGTTCTAAAGTGGAGGATGGCCAATTTTGACAGTATTAGTCCAGGACTGTCAAAAGGTGATTGGGGACAGATATTCACAAGTAAAGTGATAGCTGGAAAATGGGAAATCTTCAAAAATGCAATAAGACGAGTCCAGAAACAATATATTCCTGTTAAACAGAGTAGGATAAGGGTGGGAGGAGTAGGGAATGCTGAATGAGGAGAGAAATTGAGGGTTTGGTCAAGAAAAAGAAAGTAGCATATGTCAGGTATAGACAGTAGGGATTGAGTAAATCCCGGGAAGAGTATGGGGACAGTAGACTTTTAGTGAAGTGGGAAATCAGGAAATCAGTGACAAAAAGGTGACCCACGATAGCTTTGGCAAGTAGGGGTAAGGAGAATCCAAAGGGATTCTAAAACTGCATTACAGACAGAAGACTAACTTGTGCGAGACTAGGGCCCCATAAAGATCAACAAGGCCATCTATGCATGGAACCACAGGGGAGGAGGGAGATACCAATTGAGTATTTTGCATTAGTGTTTACTGTGGAGAAGGATATGGAAGGTAGAGAACTTGGGGAAATAAAGAGCAATTTCTTGCAAATTGACAATAATAACGGAGGATGGGTTGCTGGACAATTTAACATGCAAAAAGAAGGATACATTCCCAAGATCTGATCGGGTGTAACCTCGAGCACTGTAGGAAACTAGGGAAGTGATTTGTATCATCAGTTGCCACAGGTGAGGTGCCAGAAGACTGGAGATTGCCCAACATGGTGCTGCTATTAAGAAAGGTGGTAAGGAAAAGCCAGAAAGCTATAGACCGATGAGCCTGACATGGGTGTTGGGCAAGTTGTTGAAGGGAATCCTGAGGGACAGCATTTACATGTATTTGGCAAGGCAAGGACTGATTATGGACACACAAGATGTCTTTGTGTTTGGGAAATCACGTCTGACTATCTTGATTGTGTTTTTGAAGAAGTGAGGTAAAGGATTGATGAAGGCAGAGTGATGAACATGATCCATATGGACTTCAATAAGGCGTTTTGCAAGGCACCTGTTTAGTAAGGTTAGATCACATGGAATAGGGAGAACTCACCATTCGCTGGATAACTGGCTAAAAGGTGGGAGACAGAGGGTGGTGGTGGAGAGTTGCTTTTCAGACTGGAAGCCTGTGATCAGCATTATGCACAAGGATCAGTGCTGGGGCCACTGGTTTTTGTTATTATTATAAACAATTTAGATGTAGTATAGTTAGTAAATTTGCAGGTGACACTAAAATTAGTGGCATGGTGGAAAGCTAAGAAAGTGAACTCTGAATACAACGGGATCTTGATCAGTTGGGCTGATGGAGTGGCAGATGGAGATTAATGTAGATAAATGTGAGGCGCTGCAGTTTGGAAAGGCATATCAGGGCTAGTTCTGAGGAGTGTTGCTGTTCAAAGAGACCTTGGAATGCAAGTTCATAATTCCTTGAAAGTAGAGTCACAGGTAGACAGGATAGTAAAGAAGGCATTTGGGAAGTTGGCCTTTATGAACCAGTACATTGAGTGTGGGAACTGGGAGGTCGATGGAATACTGCATTCAATTCTGGTCTCCCTATTAAGAGGAGGATGTTGTGAAACCTGAAAGGGTTCAGAAGTAATTTACAGGAATGTTGCCAGGATTGGAGGGTTTGAGCTATCGGGGGGATGAACAGCTTGGAGCTATTTTGCCTGGAGGTTGCAGGCTGAGGGGTGACATTATAGAAGTTTACAGAACCAAGGACTTTTCCTGAGGGTAGGAGAGCGCAAAACTAGAGAGGATACATTCGAGATGAGAGGGGAAAGATTTCAAGGGATCGAAGAGGCAACATTTGAACAGAGTGGGTGGTTGATGTGTGGAAGAAGCTGCCAGAGGAAGTGGTGGAGCCTGGTACAATTACTAGATTTACAAGCCGTCCAGATGATACACAGATAGGAAAGGTTTAGAGGGATATGGGTGAAATGTTAACAAATGGAATGAAATTAATTTGGGATGTCTGGTCGGTATGGACGAGGTGGATGAAAAGATCTGTTCCCATGCTGTACAGCTCTATGATTCTCTGACTGTGTGGGTGAGGGGACAAAGTGAGAAAGGCAAGGCAGGGATGGTGTGGGCATCCGTGTAGAGATCACTAAGAGAGCGAGGAAGGAGCCCTGAGATTGACAATAACCTGGCCCAATTGTTCTCCTTCAATCTTCCGGTGTAGTTGAGATTGTATTGTGTAATATCTGTTAAAATTAACTGTGTCTGTTTGTTCAAAGACTGCAAACTAATTTCACTCTCTCTGCAACTGCACAAAATCACAGGGGAAATTTAGTTGCTTTATATAACAGACGAATGTCTGATGACTCAGATCTGTCAACAATTGACAACGCCCCCTCTCTGAAAATGGAATTATCAACAATTGAACAGATAGCTTTCACTTACTACCATTTCCTCGCAATCTTCGGAGTTCCTGGTAAGAAGCTGAAGCAGGTTGTGTTATCCTTTCCATCCCACTTTCACTCTGTTCTTTCCCCTGATATATCTCTCAGTGTATAAACCCTCCCTCTTTCTCTCCTCGTGCTGGATCCAGTTTCAGGTGTTCCTACAAGAAACAGCTCATGCTGTAATTTGTGAATTTTAGTTTAGTTCCATGAGGACATGAGGAATCTGTGACCTGACGTGTGCTGAATGGTCCTTGTCTGGGAGGAACAAGTACTTTCAGATTTCTGGATCCCAAAGCTCTCTCCCACTGGGTTTTTATTGCCATGTGTCTGGGTCTGTTGCTGGGGAATGGGCCTGGATTTGATGTTGGTCAGTGGGATCAGGCAGGTTGATGGGATAGTACCCGGTCCATGTGCTCACACACCTGAATGAACTTCGCAGTCACAATCACTCCCAAACTCTGGTTGGGGCTGATCAGCCAGGTGCTGTGGAATATGCACTCTGAATAGCAATAGAGTTAGAGATGGAATTAGACTGAAGGGTTAGGTTTAGGTCCCGGATTTGGGTTAGTGTTAGGTCTACAGTTATGGTTACGGTGAGGCTCATGTCTCAAGTTTAGCTTTATGGTTAACGTTGTGGTTAGGATTTGCGTTAGATTTACAGTAGGGTTAGAATTAGGGTTGTATTTGAGATTCGAATTAGGATTCAAGTCAGGATGAGGATCAACTTTTGGAATTAGGATTCAGATGAGGGTTCAGATTAGAGAAGGGTTCGGGTTTAGGTAAGGTTTCAGGTTAGGTTAGGATTTAATTCAGGATTTAGTTTAGGATGCGGGCGAGGGTTTTGGTGAGGGTTGTAGTTAGCAGTTGGGTTGATTTAATACTTGATTAGGATTAGAGTGAGGGTTAGCGCTACAGTTGGTTTTGAGGATAGAATTAGATTTTAGGTTAGTGTTAGAATAATCTTTAGCAGTTGGGTTATAGCTGAGGTTTTGGTTTAGTTTCGAGGAAAGGTTAACTTTAAGTATAGGGTTATGGTTAACGTTTGGTTTTATTTTACTATTCGGGGAATATTAGGCTAGGGTTTAGGGTTAGTGTTAGCTTTCGGGATTGTTTCGGTTTGTTTACTTTTAGGGTTAGGATTAGGATTAAGTCAAAAGTTTAGGTTAGGGTTCAGATTACGGTGAGTGTTAGGGTTTGTGCTCATGTGATCCATTGTGTTGTCACTGAGCTCAATGTGAAAAAGAAAAGAGGATGGAGATATCTCAAGTCATTGCCGGGACAATTTTCCCCTCAGTCAGGAAGGTTGGGAGGGCCAAGTGATCCTCAGAATGGGACATGGGGAGGGGCAGTCACCATCGGGAAGTACATGTCAGGGCACTCCTGATGGGGACAGTTACTCCTCTACCCTCTGCCACTCACACCAGTGCTTCAGAGAGCCATGGTGATGAAGGAGGTTCCTGACACTGTGCAGGAGAGCCTCACCATGTCAGGGTCCAGACAGACTCAGCCAAACAGAAGACCACCCCCAAGGCCATTCCAGACAAAGGGATATTAGAGTCAGCCGCCTGCCTCCAGGACCACTGGCTGCACATGGGGAAGGCTACAGTGCAGCAGGCAGGAACAAGGTAAGAAATCACACTGAGTCCATATGGGAGAATGCGGGGAATAATTTATTTTGGCTTCACAGGAATGGTATAACTGGTAACTTTCATGAAATATCAAAGCCATGAGTAACTTTTAAAGCGACAGACACTGAATAGCCAGACACACAAATGGAACTGATTAGTCACAGAGAGAAGTCACTGACTCTCTGGAAAGACAAACCATGGGGCTCCAGACGCAGCATGTAGTTTGTTCTCTGTTTACAGACTCAAGGCACTGATTGTACATTCTCCTTTCAGGCTGCAGTTATTCTCAATGGTTTCCTTACACAGAACGAGGTCCATTCTGTCCCTGTTATACAGAGCCCACCTACCCCTGTTTATCTGCCCTCTTGAACCTTCTTGCCTTGACCTCCTCCCCCTTTTACAATCCCTTTGGGGACAGTTGCCATTGGACTCCTGTTTGAGTCTCAGACTTAACAACACCCCCACCCCGAGGCCACAAGTCCTCTCTGTCTTCTGCTCTGCTTTTTATTTAACCTACGGAACAACACAAAGTTGCTAAAACAAAATGGGAGCTCAATGCTTCCACCTTCACACAGAAAATCACTGACTACATTCAAACTCTGTCTCAGTGCCCCTGACATAACACTGCTGGAAACCCCTCCACCCATACTGTTGTTGTCTGTGCAACCTCTGGAAAGGAAAATGGATCCCATACAATTGTGGTCAATTGGACTCACAATGAGCTTCAGTGTTTGTAAATTAGCCAATGTTCAAAGGAGGCAGCCCCGCCCACCCCGAGCCACCCTTCTGTTTAATTATAGATTGGCATAAGGCAATGTGGTGGGAAGTGCACTCACTCAATCCATCTCTGCAAAGGGATTCTGGTTTGAGAAACTTTTTCTTCCTTCCAATCTGTGCAATACCTCTACACATTTGTGAGTTTGCCTGATGGGAAATCTCAGTAACTACATGAGGCTGAAACAAATAATATCTCAATACTGTAAGATGAAGTCATTGGGAAGAAATACATGTGCAGTGTGAACCTCAACGAAGATTTATTGGACAAAATGATCTGGTTTCGTGTCATGATTTCCAAGCATTGTTGTGTTAATAATCTGTGGATTCTGCTCTTATCTTTGTAGCTAACCTCCTGACAATTGTCCTTCTAATTCGTGGAGGCTGTGGTCTTTCCAAAGGGATCACACTTTATTTGGTGGGTATGACGACAGTTGATCTCCTGGTCATTATTTCCAATGTGATAATCTACTACATGCTTCACTACTATTTCCCATTTTCATTTCTACACTTCACCTCAATAAGTACCATCAATGAGGTGATCAACTACACAGCTGTTGACTGTTCTGTTTGGCTCACGGTCGCTTTCACTATCGATCGTTTTGTCCTCATTTGTTGTCAGAGGTTGAGTGTAAAGTATTGCAGGGAGGAAACTGCAGCTGTGGTGATAGTGACTGTATGTGTTGTGTTCTCACTCAAAAATATTCCCTTATATTTTGTTTCTCAGCCAATGTCCACAATAAACAATGTAGAGTGGGGTGCTCATTTCAAACCAGACTACGTTATCTTGTCAGGATGGATCAGTTTTCACTGGCTTGACACAATTTCAAACCCACTATTGCCATATTTTCTCATTTTACTGCTCAACACACTGACTGTTCGCTACATTGTGATGGCCAATCGAACCCGCAGAGCACTGCAAGGTCAACGCAACACCCAGAACAGCGACGATCCAGAGATGCAGAGCCGAAGGAAATCCATCACTTTACTGTTCGCCATTTCTGGCTCTTTCATCGTGCTGTGGATGCCATATACTGTGTGTTTCCTCATTTCCAGAATTACAGATATGTTTTATGAACCAGATCATTATGCTGATCCCTTACTTATTGCAGACTACACTGGAGATATGTTTCAACTGCTCAGTTCCTGTACAAACACATTGGTTTATGCCTTGGCTCAGTCTAAATTCAGAGAAAAGTTGAGAAATGCCATAATGTATCCATTTCTTGCAATTATTCAATGTGTCAATTTTTAAAAATAAGTGACTTGAAACAAAGTTGCAAAGCACTCACATCATTCCACTGAACGCGACAATTCTGTCTTCCTATGTCGACAAAAACTCCATCTAATAGAGATATTGTCACCTCTGCATCACAGGGTCATGTGATCAAGCACATGATTGAGCCTGACAGAATTCTACTTCAGATGAGCTGGTAACACAACACCAGTCCACGCTCCTCATTGGGTGTGACATTTCCCACGGCCCTCCTTTGAGGACAAGCAGTGAAGTCATCCATGATCTTCTGGCTAATATTTATCCTCTTACCAACATCACTGAAAGCAGATTGTTTGATCATTTCTCTTATTGTTGAATGGGCGGTCTCTCTGTGTTCAGATTCACTGCTGCATTACAGCAATGACTAATTTTTAAAGTACTTTGTGAGTTGTGCAGGTTTCTTTACTCACTCCCGGGATGTGTGTCTCTCTGACTGGGCCTAGCATTTATTGCCTGTCCCTTTTCCTATTTTTTGAATTTCTTGCCTTATTTGATTTTACATTTAAATGCCTGTTTAGCCTGTCACTCACTGATTATTATTCCTACGCTGTTACCTTCCTCTGTTATCTCATATTTTCCTTTTGATTTACCACATCCCCTCTCATGTGACCATTTCCATAATGATGTAATTTAAAAAGCTGTCTCCCATCTTGGTCATACCAACTAAGATGTAGAGTGCATACAGTGTGGAGCATTATGGGAAGGATGGAAATATAGGAAATGTGCATTCAGTTAGAGGAGGACAAATAGATAAGGATCAAACTGAAAGAAGTCTGGTACTCAAGGCTTAATGCTAACTATCACAAAAGGATCCAGAGCAACACACAAAACAGCCATTACAATATCGATCCACCGTAAAAATCAATAGAATATAAGTAAAAGGGATGAATGATCAAAGTATCATGACCTTTTTAAATCAAACTACACCTGAAATAGCTTCCCTGAGGCCGGTATCCCTTCACCATGTCACCCTTTATTCACACATGGAGAGTCCCTGACCCTGATCCAGCTCCCTCAGAGCCAGCTCTCAGAGGCAGCAGAATGTCTGACCCCCCCTGTTCTTATCTGTCAGACAGGGCTCCCGGATTGGACCAGATTGACAGACCCAATCAGGGAACTCATATTCTCTGTGTCAAACTGACTGCTCTCATTACAATCAATACACCCTCCCCTCTGAGTCCGAAGACTTAGGCCAGTTCTATTTTTGTGGGTCCTCCTAAGGGTCTTTAGCACTGATTCAGGTTCCTCCAACTCTGCCTCTGACACGGGCGGACAGCGGGTAACATACAGTAGCTTTGCCTCTTATGTCCAGAGAGTCTCAGAAGAAGTTCATTCTCTGCTTCAGGGGGCAAGGACAACAAGGAGTCAACACCCACCGTGTCCATCTCAGATTCCGAGGAGTCTCCAATGCCTGATGATCAGGGAGAATACCCGGGTTCCAGACAGTGTGATCAGTTGTTGAGAAGCCCGGCACGTTTTGCTCTGAGAGATGGGGATGGTGGAGGCTTGCTTTTCAGACTGGAGGCATGTGACCAGCGGTGTGCCACATGGATCGGTACTGGGACCACTGCTTTTCATCATTTGTGTAAATGATTTAGGTGTGAACATAGTGTATGGTTAGTAAGTCTGCAGATTACGCCAGAATTGGAGGTACAGTTCTTAGCGAAGCATGTTAGCTCAGATTGCAAAAGGTTCTTGGTCAAAAAGGCCAATGGGCTGAGGAGTAGCAGATGGAGTTTAATTCAGAGAAATGTGATGTGCTGCACTTTGGAAAACCAAATCAGGGCAGGTCTTATTCATTTAATGGTAAGGTCCTGGGGTGTGTTGCTGAACAAAGAGACCTTGGAGTGTATGTTTACAATTCCTTGAAAGTGGAGTCCCAGGTAAACAGGATAGTGAAGAAGATGTATGGTATGGTTGCCTTTATCAGTCAGTGCATTGAGTAAACGAGTTGGGAAGTCATCTTGCAGCTTTACAGGACATTGGTTAGTCCACTTTTGGAATACTGTGTGCAGTTCTGGACTCCCTGCTGTCGGGATGATGTTGTGAAACTTGAAAATATTTACAAGGATGTTGGCAGGGTTGGAGGGGTTGAGCTCATGGGAAAAGCTGAAGTGACTGGGGATATTTTCTCTGGGAAGTTGGAGCCTGAGAGGGTGACCTTATAGAGTTTTATAAAATCATGAGAGGCATGGATAGAGTAAATAGATGAGGTATTTTCCCTGGAATAGGAATGTCCATACCTAGAGGGCATAGGTTTAAGCTGAGAGGGGAAAGAGTTACAAGGGATCGAAGGGGCAATATTTTCACAAAGTGGATGGAATGATCTGCCAGAGGAAATGGTGGAGGCTGGTACAATTCCAACATTTGAAAGGTATCTGGATGGGTATATGAACAAGAAGGATTTAGAGGATATGGCCCAAATACTCGGAAAGGAGACTAGATTAATTTCGGATATTGGATTGGCATACACAGGTTGAACTGAAGGTTGTGTTCTGTACATCTCTATGACACTGTGAGTTAATTGTGAGTTGACAACATTCATATGGTCCACGTGCTTGTTCAGGACCGTTACACTGACATGAACCTTTTCCATCACTAAACCTGACCTCACGTTAACTCTGCCTCGTACCCATGCAGCGACATTCCTGTTGCTCTTCCACTCAACTTTGTCTCCTGAAGTGAGCTGTCTCTCTCACTTAACAGAGGCTTGTATCCCGCATTGACATTCCTGATGCCATTTCACCCTCCCCACCCCAGGGCCCAGAAGATCAGATTCACCTTGGTCAGGAGTCTTCACCACATCAGTAACTCTGCTGGAGCTATCCCTGTAGTTCCATGAGGAATTGTCCCATCATCAAACCGGAAACGGGACAGTGTGGTATCGAGTGAAGCTGTAGGCTGTTTCTTTAAGCCTGCCTTCAAAGTTTGGACTGACCTTCCTGACAGATCATTGGATGATTGATGTTCTGGAGTGGTGTGTTTATATTGAATCCCACTTGACTTCAGGAAATACTCAAGTTCCCTGCTGGTAAACACCTGCCTGTTATCTATGATCCACACATCTGTGAGTCTGTGTATTCAAAAAAGACAGGCAGTTTTTTTGTTGTCCCTGTATTTGAGGAATGAGCTTTCAGCACATCCAATCACTTCGAGTGGCCATCCACATGACTAAGAACACTGAGCCCATGAAAAGACTGGCATCATCGACGTGAACCAAATCCAGGGTTACCCAGCCGTTCCCACGCTGGGCACTGCCTCACCAACACATGGGAAATATTTCCAGTGGAGCTGGGGAACAGAAAGTGAACTGTGATGATCCAGTGGCTTTAAGAAATTATTTTGTCCTTTTTTTGAGGAAAGGTTTTGAGAAAGAGGCATTGAGTAGGAAACAGAATCATGAGAGTAAACAGTGTGTGAGGCCAAGGTTATTGTTTAAAGTTGGAACAATATAAGCAACCTGGATGGGTGTGGTCAAACTCCCACAGAACCAGGATCATTAGGTTAGCATTCAGCAGTTGTTATTGGGGTTTTGAAAGAGTGGGAATTATTTTATACCCCTCTTGGTCACAGCCAAAAGCTGGGGTTTTCTGTCTGCTGCAGGAGTTGCATGTGAGACAATCTGTGTTCTGAAGTTGCTTTTTGCCAAAGGTCTGCTTCTGGGATCCCACTATATTCCGTAGTAATAGTTTCTGTCGCTGTTATTCTGTTCAGTTTTCCAATAGAGTTAAGTTATTCCAATTCCTTCTTTCTTTTGTTTATTTTAGCTATAGTGGATAATAAAATGCATTCTGCTTTAAATCCAATAGTTTGACCAGTCAAATTGCATGTCGAATGTGAAACGTTACACTGACCTACAAAATAAGAAACTGTTCGCGTTTGGACGATCTTCTGAATATTTTGAGCGGGGTTTGGTCTGGTCCATAACAAACTGGGGGCTCCTGTCAAGATTGAAATCTCTAAATCCAGGATGGGTTTAGGATTATTATACTCAAAGGCAGCGAGTGATCAGTGTTAGTGACTTTAATTTCGGGTGTTGGCTTTGGTTGGTTTAAACAGAGTGCGCCTTGTATAATAAAGTCTCGTTCAGTCACTCAGAGTTTCCTGGGGGTGAAAGGGACCACTTTGAGAGTTTTACAAAACGTGAGCAAGGCAAACTTTTGGATTTGGTGTTGCCTTCGTCTGTGAGAAAAGGGGAAGTAGTTGTGGCAGTCATGCAATGTTTACAATTCCCAGGAATGCCATCAGAGGTTTTGTAAAGGGCGAAAACTCAATTGGAAATGAAGCAGCTTGAATTTGGGAGAGCCTCACCGCACCCCTTCCCTCACCATTTTAGGGCTGGTCCATTTTTGCAGGCAATGGCTTCTAAATTGAGTCATAGAATCATAGAAATGTACAGCATGGAAACAAACCCTTCCGTCCAACCCGTCCATGCTGACCAGATATCCCAACCCAATCGAGTCTCTCCTGCCAGCACCCGGCCCATATCCCTCCTATTCATATACCCATCCAGATGCCTCTTAAATGGTGCAATTGTACCAGCTTTCACCACTTCCTCTGGCAGCTCATTCCAGACACCTACCACCCTATGTGAGAAAAGGTTGCCTCTTCAGTCCCTTTTATATCTTTCCCCTCTCAACCTCAACCTATGCCCTCTAGTCTGGACTCCCCGAACCCAGGGAAAAGACTTTGCCTATTTATCCTCTCCATGCCCCTCATAATTGTGTAAACCTCTATAAGGTCACCCCTCAGCCTCCGACGCTCCAGGGAAAACAGCCCCAGCCTGTTCAGCCTCTCCCTCTAGCTCAAATCCTCCAACAGTGGAAGCAACCTGATTAATGTTTTCTGAACTGGAAAATGTGTTGTTGGTTAAAGCAGGAATCCTGATGAAGGGCTTATGCCCGAAACGTCGAATTTCCTTTTCCGTGGATGCTGCCTAACCTGCTGTGCTTTAACCAGCAACACATTTTCAGCTGTGATCTCCAGCATCTGCAGACCTCATTTTTTACCCTAATGTTTTCTGAACCCTTCCAAGTTTCACAGCATCTTTCTGATAGGAAGGAAACCGGAATTGCACAGAACATTCCAACAGTGGTCTAACCAATGTCCTGTACAGCTGAAATATGACCTCCCAACTCCTGTACTCAGTACTCTGACCAATAAAGGAAAGCATACCAAATGCCTTCTTCACTAACCTATCTAACTGCGACTCCACTTTCAAGGAGCTATGAACCTGCACTCCGAGGTCTCTATGTTCAGCAACACTCCCTACGACCTTACCATTAAGTGGATAAGTCCTGCTAAGGTTTGCTTTCCCAAAACGCAGCAAATTGCATTTATCTGAATTAAACTCCATCTGCCAATTCTCAGCTCATTGGCCTGTCTGGTCCAGATCCTGTTGTAATCTGAGGTAACCCTCTTCGCTGTCCACTACACCTCCAATTTTGGTGTCATCTGCAAACTTACTAACTGTACCTCTTATGCTCGCATACAAATCATTTATGTAAATGACAAAAAGTTGAGAACCCAGCACCGTTTCTTGTGGCACACCACTGGTCACAGACCTCCAGTCTGAAAAACAACCCTCCACCACCACCCCCGGTCTTCTACCTTTGAGCCAATCCTGTATCCAAATGGCTAGTTCTCCCTGTGTTCCGTGAGATCGAACCTTGCTCATCAGTCTCCCATTGTGAACCTTACTGAAGTCCATATAGAGCACATCTACCTCTCTGCCCTCATCAATCCTCTTTGTTACTTCCTCAAAAAACTCAATCAAGTTTGTGAGACATGATTTCCCACACACAAAAACCATGTTGACTATCCATAATCAGTCCTTGCCTTTCGAAATACATGTACATTCTGTCCCTCAGGATTCCCTCCAACAACTTGCCCATCACCGACCTCAGGTTCACCGGTCTATCATTCCCTGGCTTGTCCTTACCACCCTTCTTAAACAATGGCACCACGTTAGCCAACCTCCAGTCTTCCGGCACCTCACCTGTGACTATCGATGATACAAATATCTGAGCAAGAAGCCCAGCAATCACTTCTCTAGCTTCCCACAGAGTTCTAGGAAACACTTGATCAGGTCCTGGATTTATCCACTTTTTTGAATTTCAAGACATCCAGCACTTCCTCCTCTGTAATATGGATATTTTGCAAGATGACTCAATCTATTTCCCTACAGTCTATATCTTCCATATCCTTTTCCACAGTAAATACTGTAAATAAAACAAAGTTATAGCTTATCCTAAGGACCTTCTTCCTTATTTCTCTCCTAACGCTCTCCTTAAAGTTCAACTGTTTGACTTGGCCAGGCAGTCATTTGACGCCCTCAAAGATGACTTAGCTGCAGCCTCAGCTCCAGGCCGCCCGGTGTATGGTAGACCCTTTCAGTTGGATGTCAGTGGAATAGATGAAGGTGTCACTGGTATCCTCACTCAGCAGCATGGTGACTGTTATCGTCTGCTGGCCTATTATTCCTATAAATTGGATCCTGTTTCCTGTGGCCTCCCTCCCTGCACCGAAATCCTAACTGCTGTCTGCTTGTTAGTCCAGGCAGCTTCTAATGGGACCCTTCTCCAGCCCATACGGGTATACACCTCACACTCTGCTGTCACCCTCCTCACGCCTCAGCAGACCCAACACCTCGCCCAAGCTGGTTTTGAGATCTCACTGTTACCGAACCCTTACCTATCGTTTCGGTCCTGCTCCACCTTGAATCCTGCTCTGTTCCTTGAGCAACCCCCTGCCAATCTCCCTGATCCCCCACATGACTGTTTGATTCAGAATCATTTCCTTACTGCTCCTCACCCAGATTTAGCAGAGCTCCCATTTGAAAATCCTGACCTCATATTTGATGGTCCTTCCTCTGTTTCCCCGGACGGTGTCTGGCAACATGCTATCCCAACAGACACTGCTGTTCAGGAGTCTGCTGCTTTTCAGAATTCTGTCTCCGCACAGAAAGCTGAGCTTTTTGCCCTGACCAGAGCTTGTATTTTTGCCACTGATCAAATTACTCACGTTTACACTGATTCCAGGGACACATTCGGTGTTGCCCAGGAGTCTGGCCGTCTCTGGCAGGAACGCGGCTTCCTGAGTTCTACGGGGACTCCCATTCATAATGCTCTTTGGGTTAAAAATCTCCTCGATGCTATTCTGCTTCCTCATCAATTGGCTGTTATTAAATGCATTGTACACACAAAGAGGGACACTCCAGTACAATGAGGAAATGCCTGTGCATATTCGGCTGCTAAGGAGGTGGCTGCACCCGCCATTTTAGTTATTCCAAGTAATGGGAATCAGGCTTTAAATCAAGGAGCTACTTTAGGGTCGAAGGGCATGCCAGATCTTACTGTGATTCAGACTTTACAGAGGGACGCCTCTGAATCTGAACGTACACTTTGGAAGTCGATGGGGGGTTCACAATTCTGGACATGAGACCTCTGGCTAATTCCGGTCGGTCAAGTTTGTATTCCTGAGTCTTTGTTCCCAGTGCGTATTGATTACTTGCTACTTGTCCCCATCTTAGTAAGGAAGGAATGGTACAGTTATTTTAAAAACCTGGTGGCAACCGGATTTGAATACAACAGTTCAAATGCAATGGATAGAAATCTTATTTACATGAAAAAATAACAAGGGTCAAAGGATTAAATGACCTTCTGGGACTAAACTCCCTGGCAGATGGTCCTTTTGCCTGTACTCAGCGTGATTTTATTGAATTATGAAGGTACAATGTTATAAATACTGTTTTGTGATGGTCAATCTATTCAGTTAATGGATTGAAGCCTTCCCCACCACTAATTGTACTGCACATACAGTAGTGAACATATTGCTGACTGAACTTATTCCCTGCTTTGGGTTGTCTAAGGTGACTAGGTCAGACAATGGAACACAGTTTGTAGCTGGAATCAGAACTGAATTGTGAATCACTTTCAATTAAATAGTAACTTCACTGCGTGTATCACCCAGAGGCAGCGGGGATTGTGGAACAGACCAACGGTACCTTCAAAGAAAAATGATCTAAATTAGCCAAAGACAGGGGTTAAATTTGTTCAAAGTATTCCCTTTCATGCTTTTTCACATGTGAGTGACTCTGCATTCGCGGGCCGGACTATCAGCTGCAGAGATAGTTTCTGGTCGGCAATGAGGACTCTGTGGGATGCTCTGGTAAACCCCTTGAGGGTGTCGATCTCCAAGTAATGGGTGAGGAAATGCTGAATTACTTGAAACAGTTAACTCTTTCCATGAAGTTTCTTCACTTGCAGGTCCAACAATCGCATTGCCCAGCTGAGGAAAACACGATCGCCTCCCAATACCCACGAGTAAACCAAGGGGATTGCATGTTGGTCAAGAATTGGGAAAGAAACCCATTAGGACATCGCTGGGGTGGCCCCTTTCAAGTCCAACTAACAACACCGACCTCGGTCACAACTGGAGGACATTCCAATTGGGTTCATTGATCTGATTGGAAGAAGATTACTCCTCAATCGGTCAATGACACAGCTTGAACATCATTTTGGTACTGTTGAACTTTTAGAATCTTTTATCGTAGGTGAACATTTGACATTACCAAACCAGTCTGCTTGGGAACTGCATGCAAACACCTATTTACATTTGTCATATATGTATGCCAAGAAATTGAACATAAGTAAGTGTTGGGTTTGTACACACATTCCCATCCATTGAAATGAAGGAATACCTCTCCAGCCCCTCCCTTTCTATCTGTCAGAAATAGTTGAGTGAATGTTACAACTTAATCACACAGGCCTTAATGGGGAAATGAGAATATGGGAGTTGACAGGTTGGGAAATGACAACATTTTCGACATGGTATCAGCCTGTATATAATCACAACTCAGTTCCTCCTTCCCTTACAGTCCATTCCAATAACACTACAGGGTCCCTACATTTTTATAAATTTGGACCAGGAATTCCAATGGGGTAAAGCAAATTTAATCTCACATTTGACTGGCAAGGCCCAGTCGTCAATATTTCAAGAAACAGGATGTTTAACTGTGATTGGACCAGGATATGGAATATTACATCTGATAGTCCCTGGGTCTATTCCACCATGCAGACTTGGATGTCATTGGCTGGTGATTTTACAGTTTACAACGGCACATACTTTACATGTGGAACCAAAGCGTCCCCATGGCTTCCGACCAATTGGATAGGATCCTGCTGTCCAGGTTATGTTGTACCCTACATGCATCACCTTACCTCCCTTAGGCACTAGCATCCATGAACAATGAGAACTGTTGCTGGGCTAGACCAGTTCCTCATGTTGTCTTTTCCATTGTACTGAATGGGATGGGAATTCAGCGAGTTGATTCACACGGCCTCAGCACTGGAATACCTGGTCAATGAGACAGCTTTTGAAGCCAAGGCAACTGGACAAGCCCTGACTGAGGTCTCAGCTGAGCTAGTAGCTGTCCGGACAGTGCCATTGCAGAATCGACTGCCTTTGGATTATCTGCTCACCTCACAGGAGGAGCGTGGGCTGTTGTGGGCCAGGAGTGTGTACTTATATTCCAGATCCATCTGAAAATATGACCAACCAAGCTGAACGTATTAAATAGCATGCTGTCCACATCCAATGCATTGGCAACCAAGTTGGTTGGATTACAGAATGTTTAGTTGGATCTTTAAAGCTTTTTGCTCATAGTACTATTGCTAGTGGCAATAGGGTTACTCGTTTGCTTGTGTCAATGCATTTTCAATCGGATTTTCAAAATGCCTCTCCGGCTGATTGTCATGATCTGACAAAAGGGGGAAATGTGGTATTGTGGGAAATATTTAGCTTTGCATGATGGGAAAAAGATGGGTCAAGTGTCGAGTTACGGCTCAGTAAGTGAAAAGGACTGTGGAAAAAGATCAGAAACAGCTTTCAGGACCAGGCTGAATGTAAACAAATTCCATCAGTTTGATAAAACATCAGTAATCTTCTTAACTGCTCCTTGGATATTTCAAATTGCAGATTTTAGTCGAAACAAAATGTCTGTATAACAGAAACAGAGTTATGGAATGACTCACATGATTAATGTTTTTTAGGGCTAAGTTCAGTGTTACCAATGACGTACATTTCATGATAATCGGAAATTCCTCAGCATATTTTAAAGTATATAATGTACTCCTTTTTTATAAAGGCGCGAAACATGGAAGAGAAATAGGGAACCACTTCGATCTCCTGCTCTCCTCAAGTTCCAGCCAAACTGCTGCAGTACTTTCAATAAAGACTGATTATTGTCAGTTCCATTGATTTTTTTTGGTTATTGTTGTTTTCTTCTGCTCTCACAGATCCTCGCTGATTAAATTCTGTTTCAACAGAAGGACATTGACCTTCTTCGGACAGCGCTGGGTATTCCTCCAGGCAGCTGAGACTGCACTGACCCGGGTGGGAACCTCAGACAGGGCTGGCATGGTCTGGCGTTGGGGTCTCCTCTCCTGCTCCTCATCATCTATTTATCCAAATATCTTTTAAATGTTGTCATTGTACCTGCATCCACCACTTCCTCTGGCAGTTCATTCCACACATGAATCACCTTCTGTGTAAATAATTTGCCCCCTCGTGTCCTTTTTAAATCTCTCCTCTCTCACCTTCATAATGTGTCCCTCGTCTTGAAATCCCCCATCCTAGCAAAGAGACAACTACCATTATCTCTATCTACCCCCCACCCCATTGTTTTATAAACATCTATAAGGCGGCCTCTCAATCTCCTACGCTCCAGTGAAATCAGTCCCAGCCGATCCAGCCTTTCTTTGGAACTCAAACCTTCCATACCCGGCAACATCCCGGGAAATCTCTTCTGAGCCCTCTCCAGCTTAATGATATCCTTCCTATAATTGGAACTGGTCGTAGTATTCCAGAAAAGGACTCTCAGCTCTAGGACGCAAAGGACGAGGCGATGCTAAATGCCTTTTTAACCATCCTGTGTATGTACAACACAAACCTCAAAAAACCATGTCCATGAATCTCTATGACCCTCTGGTCTACAACCCGACACAAGGCCCTACCATTAACTGTATAAGTCCTACCTTTGTTTGTTGTACCAGAATGCAATACCTCGTATTTATCCAGTTTCAATTCCATCTGTCATTGTTCTGCCCATTGACCCATTTCATCAAGTTCCTTTTGTAATCTGAGAAAACCTTCTTCACTCTCTACCATGCTGTCAGTTTTTGTGTCATCCATAAATTTACTCACCATGCCTGCTATATTCTCATCCAAATCATTTATATAAATGATAAACAAGAGAGATCCCTTTGGAACCCCACTGGTGACAGACCTCCGAAAAGCAACCCTCCACCACCAAACCCTGTCTCCTGACATTAAGCCAATCTTGTATCCAATTGGCAAGCTCATCCTGAATCCCATATGACTTAACTTTACTAATTAGTCAACCACGCAGAACTGTGTCATGGCTTTACTAACGTCCAAGTGAACAACGTCTACTCCTCTGTCCTCATCAATCTTTTTGGTAACTTCCTCAAAGCACGCAATCAGATTTGCGAGACACAGTTCTCCTCACACAAAACCATGCTGACTATACCCAATCAATTTTTAATTCTCTACATGTCCATAAATCCTATCTTTTAAAATCACCCCAACAATTTATCCACAACCAGAGGCAGACTCACTGCTCTGTCGTTCCCAGTTTCTCCTTGTATTCTTTCTGAAACAAAGAGACAACGTTAACCATCCTCCAGTCTTCAGGAATCTCCCCTGTAGTTATCGATTATGTAATTATTTCTGCAAAGGGTCTCGCAATTTCCTTCCTTACTTCCCATAATGTTCTGGGATACATTTGATCAAGTCCGAGAAATTTATCCACCTTTATATTCTCTAAGAACTCACCAACTATCTCTTTTGTAATATGAACTATTTTTAAAAATCAAAATTTATTTCCCTGCATTCTTCAGCCTCCGTTTTTTATGTCCACAGTAAAACCTGACACAAAATATTCATTTAGTATCTTTCCCATCTTCTGGTGTTCAACACAAAGCTGTTTTCCTTCACCTTTAAGGATCTCTACCTTCTCTCCAGTTACCCTCTTGCTTTTAATATACCTGTAGAATCTCTTTGCTTTATCCTTCACCTTATCGGCCAATGCTATCTCATATCCCCCCTTTGCTTTCCTGATTTTGTTCTGAAGAATGTCCCTGTATGCTTTATATTGATGAAGAGATTCAATTGAACCAAATGATCTCTATTTAAAATGAGATTCTCTTCTATTCTTGACTAGATCCTCAATATTTATATTAATCCATTGATTTTTAATCTAACTGGCCTTACCCTTCACTCTAACAGGAACATAATGCCTCTGAACTCTCACCATCTCACCCTTGAAAGCCTTCCACTTGTCAGACATCCTTTTACCCTGTGAGCAGTCTACTCGAATCAACTTGTGAAAGTTCTTGTCACATACCATTAAACCTTTATCCATATCTCATCCAAAAAAAAACTAACTTTTATGGAATGCTTGTCCTTTTCCATAACCATTTTGAAACTGACAGAATTCTGATTGATGAGACCCAGAGTGTTCCCCACTTTTCCTTCAGACACATGCCCTGCCCCATTGCCCACACATGGTCTTGTTTTGCTCCTTCACGGGTAGGAACATCAATGAATCGCTCAAGAAAATTTTCTTGAACACATTTGACAAATTCCTCACCATCCAAACCTTTAACACTATGGTAGCCCCAGTCAATGTTTGGAAAATTAATAATCCCCATCCTAACAAACTCATTATGTTTACATATATCTGAGATCTCCCACATCTTTGTTTCTTAATTTCCCTCTTACCGCGGGTAGGCCTATAGTACAATCCCATCTTATTCCTTTATTATTTGTAATTTCTATCTGTATATTTTCACTGAATAATTTTTCAGAAATATTTTTGCTTTTTACAGCAGAAATGTATTCATAAAGTAAAAACACCACTCTCCCTCCTTTCTTGCCTCCTTTCCTATCCTCTGTATAGAATCTAAAACCTGGAACATTGAGCTGCCAGTCTTGTCTATCTCTCAGCCAAGTTACTGTAATAGCTATGGCGTCCCAATCCCATGTTCATAAACATGCCCTGAGTACATAAACCTTACCTGTAAGACCCCTTGTGTTGAAATCATTATAATTTAATTCTACAGAGTTGCTACATACTCTGACTCTCTCTTGCCTTTCTATTCTAACTGACGTGCTCTCTTCACATTCAGAACTTTCCCCATAAACCTTCTATTTACACTGTGCCTTAGACTTCTTCTACTCACCCTCTCTGTCTGTATAGAATCCCCTGTAACGGAATGAACAGATCTCCCTGCTAAGATATTGGTTCCTTTCCAGTGCAGGTTCGACCCATTCTCTTTGAACAGGCCTTTTCCGTCCTAAAAGAGATTCCAATTATCCCAAACCCTGAATCCCTGAACAATGCACCAGCTCTTCAGCCATTCCTTTATCTCCTTTAGCCTTTTGTTCCTTTCCTCATTTGAGTTTGACATTGGGAGTGAACCAGAGATTACGATTTTTAAGATTCTACTTTTAATCTTTCACCTTACCTCTTAACCTCGCTCACTAATGCTTTCATCTTTTCTCTAATAAAACATTCATACCAAAGTGTACAATAATTTCTGGCATCTCAATCTCACCTTGAACAATATGGTTGAAATACATAGAGACATCTTTAATCCCAGCATCAGGAAAGCAGCATCCCATCTGAAATGTACACTCACTGCCACAGAATCTCCTGTCTATGCCCCTGACGGGACAGTCCCCGGTAACAATTCTATTAAATTCCGCTCTAATTAAACATGAACATCGATTTGATGGAGGAATATCTCCGGGAGACATTTGAACTACCGTTTTACCTTTCCTGACAGTCACCCAACTATCTGACTGATTCTTGGGATAATCACTTATCTAAGTCTGCTCACCATCTCACTCTGTACCTCGCATAAACCCCCAGGAACAATCCAGGGTAGACAAGCAGGAGGCTGGGAGAGCATCGCAAGCCAGGCAGCATCAGGAAGTGGAGAGGTCAACGTTTAGGGTGATTCTTCAGGACTGAGGGGGTGGGTATAAGGGGAGCTGCAGATAAAGGGTATAGGGGGAGCAGAGTGGGTGAAGCGGAGATAGGTGAACACACGTAGAGGGTTCAGCCTGGTTGGTCGATGGTTGGAATGAATCCGAGTGGTGGCTGAAAGGAAGAGTCAATGTGAGGAATGGAAGGGAGAGTCTGTGAAGGCAGGAGGGTCTGGGAAGGGAGTGGGAGGGGCTGGGAAGGGAGTGGGAGGGGCTGGGAAGTGTGTCGAGTCATGGGAAGGAAGGTTATTTGTAATTGGAGAATTCAATATTGCGTGCTCTGGGCTGTAGGCTGACCGGGGGAAGATAAGGTGTTGTTCCTCCTATTTGTGGTCAGATCCATTGTGGCAGTGGAGGAGGCCAAGGATGATAATGTGGGAAAGGGAGTGGGAAGGGGAATTAAAATAGATGGTGACTAGAGGAGTCAGGTCGGCTCTTGCAGGTCCAGCCGAGATGTTTGCTGAAACATTCCGTTAGTTTACATTTGGTCTCCCTGATGTAGGGAACATAGAACATAGAACAATACAGCACAGAACAGGCCCTTCAGCCTTCGATGTTGCGCCAACCTGTGAACTATTTTCAGCTCATCCCCAACACTATACCATCATCATCCATGTGCTTATCCAAGGATTGTTTAACTACATTGGCAGGTAGGGCATTCCACACCCTTACCACTCTCTAAGTAAAGAACCTGCCTCTGACACCTGGCTTAAATCTATCACCCCTCAATTTGTAGTTATGCTCCCTCGCACAATCTGATGTCATCATTCTAGGAAAAAGACTTTCACTGTCTCCCCTATCTAGTCCTTTGCTTATGTTGTATGTCTCTATACAATCCCCTCTTAACCTTCTTCTTTACAATGAGAGCAGATCCAAGTCTCTCAATCTTTCCTCATAAGACCTTCCCTCCAGACCAGACAACATCCTGGTAAATCTCCTCTGCACCTTTTCCAATGCTTCCACATCCTTCCCGAAATATGGTGACCAGAACTGTACACAATATTCCAAGTGTGGCCACATTAGAGTTTTGTTTAGTTGCAGCATGATATTGTGGCTCCGGAACTGAATCCCTCTACTAATGGAACCAAATGGACTGTATGTCTTCTTAACAGTTTCTTTCCTTACCCCTGAACCCAGCACACCAGCACTGAACCCTGGCCCCAACCCCAACACAGCAGCACTGACCCCTGACCCTGACCACAGCATAGCGGTACTGACCCCTGACCCCGATCCCAGAACAGCAGGCTGATACCTGACCTCATCCCCAGCACACCTGCATTGACCCCTGACCCAACCTCAGCACAGGGGCACTGACTCCTGACCCTGACCCCAACGCAGTGGCAATAACCCCTGACCGCAGCACATGGCAATGACTACCGTGGAAGACCCCATCGGGAGCACCAGATAGAGAAACTAGGTTGGAGGAGGGGCAGGTAAACCCCTGTCTCACTTGGAAGGACTGTTTGGGACCCTGGATAGATGTGAGGTGTTATAAGTGAATTCTGTCTAGGCTTTCTGAATCTCCGGAGAATAGTTCCTGACACTTGGCTAACTATTCTAACTCTAAGGATCTGATTCAGAACAACCGGGTCCTGCCTCCGAACTCTGCCAACTGCGGACTGTCCTTTAACCCTTGTGTCAAGGGAGACTGTCCGCAAGGTTAAGTTCAAAAAGGCGAACTCCAAGTTGACTGGTATCAGCCCTTATCCCCACCGGCTGTCACTTTTCCCGTGGCAAATCGAAATACTGCGAGACACACACAGACGGAGCAACAGATGTTTATTCAATCTTCGAAGATTGGGCGAGTTCCAAAAAGGACTTTGGAAATCGCAACGGGAGATTTTACAGCACTAATACTTATACATTATTTTTCCATTCAAATACATTGGTGATAATTTCATTGGTTTAAACATCTCACGCCAAGGATTTTTCTTACATTAAAAATCATTAATGACAATTCCATTGGTTAAAGCATTTCACGCTTTTCTCTGCCAATTTCTTTAATTAAAATGTTATATTATTTTACAATTTCTGCTACTAGTTATAACATTTATTGATGTCATGAAAAGAGCTTTCATTGTATTTTGCCCTCTGTGTCGACCTGAAGCATTCCTTGGTTTCTTGCCCAAGGTTACCATGTTCCTGGCATAACAGAGGTGACTTCTAGTTCATGCTTCATTATGGCCTAGTCGATCATTAGTTTCATAATTTAGCTTTTATTCATTAAACCTCAGTTTTAGTACAGTGAATGTGTGTGTAGGTGTGTGAGTGAGTGTGTGTGTATGTATGTGTGTGTGAGAGTGTGTGTGTGTGTGTGTGTATGTGTGTGTGTGTGTATGTGTGTGTGTGTGAGTGAGTGTATGTGTGTGTATGTGTGTGTGTATGTGTGTGTATGTGTGTGGGTTATGTGTGAGGTGTGTATGTGTGTGTGTTGTGTGTGTGTGTGTGTGTGTGTGTGTGAATGCATGAAACTGCAGAAATTACATTAACCATATCAATCCCCCCTGTCTTTTTATACAGTCTGTAATTTCTGCAACATAATCATGGCCTGTCTATTCCAATCAGCCTCAGAATCATTTGCATCAGCTTGAAGGTGAATGCCCACAACTGTATGCGGGTCACTCTTAATCAAAGTAGTCTCAATAAGGTGGGTAATTAGACCACGCAGACATGGAATTATACAACAGCCCAAAGCAACTAAAATCCCGATTACCAACAGAAGTGTAATCACCACTGAGACCATCACCCCCTTCCATTTATCGAACCACCGCTCTAGCCAGCCAGTCCAATTAGTATTTACACCTGAATTCTCAGCTATCTCATCAGCCAGTGCCTGGAGACCTTCCAGGGCACGGGTCACCGAGCCATCAGGGGCCGTATTGTTGGAAATAAAAGTACAACATTGAGAGCCTATCATGACACAAACGCCCCCCTTTTCAGCGAAGAGCATGTCCAAGGCCAGTCTATTTTCCCAAGCCATACGACTGGTGGCATCCAGTTATTCGGCCAAACCCTTTACTGCATCTCTAGTATGGTTAATAAACCGTGCTTGGTTATAATAAATGTAGTTTATCCAATCCACATTCTTATTAATAGTAACCCACCAGAATAGGGATGATTCAAAGCTTGCTGAAGTCTGGTTACGAGCTTTGAACTCATCAGGCACCCCCCCTAGGGACCCCTATTGAATCAAGATAAATCTTTTCATCAACAGAAGTGGGTAGCAGTGATCTCTTATCTCTTCCTTTTCTCCCAACTAACTGTTCTCTTTCAAATGCCAGGGTGAATGGTATTGCCAATTGTACAATTGCACATATCCCCTTCCAATCAGGGGGCAGGGTGGGTCTCAGTAGTTTTCCTCCACAATACCACCACAGGTCCGCTCGGGGAACGTTTAAAGATGAGCAATTTCTTCCTTCCACTGCTTCAGTAACGTTTTTAATCACCGAACACAATCTCAGTTCCCCCAAATCAATAGATCCACCCTGTCTATAAACAAACGATGTGTGATTCCCAACAGCAGCAGAAAACACAGGGGGAGCTTGCCTCTTATGTCCTTTTAAGGAAGAGAACATCAAAGACAAAGAAGCACAATTCGGATTTTTCCATGCAGTCTCATCTTGATATAGGGCTATCATGCACTCCATGCCCTGTTTGTTTCGCTCCCACCCGAGCGGAAAGGGAACTACCTGAGACACTGTCCTACCGGAGGCACATGCATAGCAATTGCTTTTGTTCAGACTTTTTACAGTATATTTAACCCATTCAATCCAGGCATTTGTTTCTCCATATCCTGTTTCTATTTCAAGAGTCTGCCTCAGGTCTTTAACCTCTATAACCTGCAGTGACTTTGGATCAGTGTAAGGGGTTAAAGGTTGCAGTTTAGAATCAAGGAATCCCAAAGGCTGTCCCCGTCCGACGCCAATCCAAAAACAGCAGCCCACAAAACGCTTCCCATACACTGTCATCTCTATCTTTAAATCCTTACTAAGGAGTTGGGACCCATTTTTATGGGGAAATGAGTCTTCAGAGGAAGCATTTTTAATGGTGAGATATATATAGGATGACACTTCCTGTCAAAACAGTTTAAGGCTGGGCTAAAGGGGGCTCTATGGATAGTGATGCTAGGCGGTGGCTTTTGCGGTTCGGTAGGGTGTGAAGAAATATCTTGGAGGAAAGATATTCCCTTTGAAACTCTACATCTGGGCATTCTACTTAGGCTGCAAGCATCAATTTTTATAACTTGTGGAAATTCCGAAACAGAAATCATTAACACAACATCTGAAAAAGATATATGAGCAAAACTCAGAAGTAACAGGAATAGCAGCATAATTCTGACTATTGCTAAGAACTTAAACATTAAAATAAAGTACAAAACAAGGTTAACATACAATTCTGAAGAAACAGTCCCCGCACTCACGTCGCCAAAGTATAGTCAGTTAATCAAAGTCTGTTCAGTCTGAGTTTCAGTGGGTCACGTGTTGATTCGGCCGTCCAGACTCCTTTCTTAATTGGAAAGGTTACTGGCCATTTGCCAGCCTTTCTCCGCCGTTCAATGGTGAGGAGTACTAGGAACGGGCCGTCCCACACAAGTTCGAGAGTTGCTGTTGTCAATGTTTGATCAAAACCCCTTCACCGGGTTCAATAGTGTGCACAGCGAAATCCAGAGGTGGTGTCTGAGTCAGGAGTCCCTGGTGAAGTAAACGAGAAACAGCGAAGCCCAGGGTCTCAACATATTTACATTTACACATATCTCGTGACTCAAGCTCTAGGTGATAAACACTCAAACATTCATGCACTAATGAACAGATGACTTTCAGGCAGAAACACAACAAAATGTAATAGCTTCCGTTCTCTCTGTAGGTCCTCACACACAGCCAGTCTCTCTCTCTCTCTCTCTCATACAGTGTTGGTCTCTCTGTCTATGTCTGCCTGTCACTGTCTCCTGTGTCTGCGCATCGGAGCTCATAGCGACCTCCCCTCGACCACCAGGTCTTCAAGTGCTAATTCTTTTCCCCAACTATCTCCACTCGCAGTCTCCAGTACTGCTGGGCAGTTCCCATGTGGCAGATCTTCCCCCCTTTTTTTCCCGGAGGTCACTGCTCTACATATGGAACTGTTCAGGGTCGGTTGTCAGTAACATTTTAATTCTTTCAAGCACATCGCAGTTGTCAAATGTAATGTTTTCCCTGTGTCTGGGCGCATCCGCCCCCGGAGCTCCCGCTCCCTACCTACCACTGTTCAATGCAGCCCTACGCGCCGTATAGCCCCCACGAACAATCTCAGCGCAATACAGTCTACTTACTGTCTCAACGTCCTGAAACTCACTCTCAAGTTACCCATATTAATTCGCATCTACCCTCAGAGTTTCTGTTCCCCCCTGCCTTATCAGCAGCCTATTTCTTTGTACATCTGTTCCGGAGCCACTGCACCCCTGCCTCACTGGCAGCCTATCTCTCTGTGTAACTGGGTACATTTGCCCCTGGAGCCCCTGCTCCCCTGCCTCATTTTCCTGAAGGTGGATACCACCCCTCATGTCGTGTGAATTTGGAATTGTTCTAACTTATTACTACCTTGCACTCAATCTCATGAATGGTCCTCCTTTCCATAAGAAGTCAGCCGGATTTGAACATGCTCCCACCTCTATCTTAAGGTCCTCTCTATCTAAGAGCACTGCCTCATATTTCAGGATTCGGGAGTCTGTGAGCCATCGTCCCGCTTTTTGATTCAGAATAGTGCGGACTTGGTGAGGAGTAACCACAGTCAGTGGTGCTCCAAACGTCAGTTTCTGGCTTTCTTCCACTAGTTTAGCAGTGGCTGCTACTGCTTGAACGCATTCAGGCCAACCCCGTGAGACAGGGTGTAGAATTTTGGAGAGGAAAGCTATAGGTTTTCTATGCCCCCCCCCCATTCTTGAGTTAAGACCACAAAAGCTGTCCCGCTTTTGGCATTAACAAATAGTCTAAAATCTTTATTAAAATTTGGCAAGCTCAAAACGGGTGCTGTAACTAATTTTTCTTTTAAAGTTTCAATCAGCATTTTTCCTTCTGGGTCCCATTTAACCCTGTCTGGAGCTTCTTCTGTTAGCTGTAGATATAGCTTTTTTTGTAAGAATAGCATAGTCATCTATCCAGAGTCTGCAATAACCCAGCAAACCCAGGAACTTTCTGAGTTCTCTTTTAGTTCTGGGTAATCCTAATTCTACAATTCCTTTTATTCTTTCAGGGCTTATTCTCTTCTGTCCCTGACTGATTAGATGTCCTAAATATCTTACTTCCCGTTCCACATACTGTAGTTTGTTCTGACTAACTCACAATCCCTTCACTGCAAGGTAGTTTAATAAATCATTGGTTCCCTGCTGTGTGTCAATTTGGGGGGGACCGGACAACAGGAGGTCGTCCACATACTGAATTAACTTTAAAGTTGGTCTTAAAGTCAAGCCCTCAAGAACTTGTTCTAGGATCTGTCCAAACAAGTTTGGTGACTCGGTAAAACCTTCAGCTAAGACAGTCCACCTATACTGCTGTTTTCTCCCAGTATCAGGGTCCTCCTTAAGTTCTAATAAAATCATATCATGAGAAAAAAAAATAACGTTGAGCATTCATAAAATTACAATCAAAAATAGCGCACTGAATCAAATGACAAACAACAAGTTTCACACATAAAACCATTAACAAACAGATGAATTCAAGCCAGAGCACAAAGTGTTAAACTGCTTGTTAGCTGAGAAGCCTTTTTTTAAAAAAAATCCATACACAAACACAAATTCTCACATCCACAGAGACCTTTTTACAATCAAATTTACACACACAAAGACACACATAAATCTTCACCAACACAAAATTCCTATCGGGGGCCGGCCCACAAAGACATAAATATTCAGATTTAGATAACCACCTTATTTATCCGACTCCTTTTGTCTTTCATACAGTCCTCTATCTTCTGTTTTACCATCCGTCATCCTATTTCCCCATCTGAGTCTATACCCGAACATTTCCTAACCGACTCCCTTAATCTGTGTAAGAATGCACAGGGAGACTCGTCCTTTCCCTGCCTCAGGTCGAAAACCTTGGCTAAATTTTGTTGTTTGGGGATGCAAGTTTGTATCCCTTGGATTATCAAATTTTGTATGTCTAACATATTATTCCACCCTTCTATATTGTGGTGGTCCCAGTTAGGGTTCTGGAGGGGATATTTGTCTTCACCCCTAACCATCCCCCTCTCATGCCAAATTGTCCGGCAAGTTTAATACCGGCACTGCTACTAGTTTTTTAAATCTCAATTAACACTTTCCCTATCCAGTATCCCCATATAAGTCTCCTTTCTCTCCCAGTAAATAGTATATTCAAAAATAGACATTAACTCAGCCCACATATACAGACTGGGCCTCAAAAATAAATTAATTTGTTCTGACAATCCTATCGGATTCTCATCCAGGACCGTCATTTCCTTTTAAATGTTCCGACCTCCCCACTGGTGAGGGGGTCACACACAAACCCAATCTCCTTGTCCCCTATCGGCACTTTAGTCGATACGTTCTTCCTTTTTTTTTTAAGAAATATTGCTATGTTCCTAGCTTCTCATATCCTCAAACACCAATTTATTAATTCATGCTTGACTAACTTTAAAGCCTGTTCCTAACTTGTAAACATATTTATATATTTATGTCCATTTATTCAGTATTTAATATTTAAAATGTAAAATGCATACAGTTCCCAATTTTGAAATCCACTGTAATCACCCAGATTTAGTACTCTAATTTAGATCCAAAATTAGTTTTCTTATGTACTCCTGACCAATTATTTCTCAATTACAATACTTTAGGTCGTAAAATAATCAGAGCTGTCTTACAATAATTTGTCAATTCAAGTTTAAAAAAAAATTCTAATGGCCGAATCCAAGGTCTCAGATAATAACCATGGAAGTTATCGTCTTTTTTTTCCCGACAGTCTACTGTTGAACTGAAACTACAACTGTCCTTCACATATTGAAAATAAATCATGTTAAGTTTACATAAAGATCACATTTAAAACAATCCTGGAACTCAAGCTCCAGTGAATAAAACTTCCTCATTCAATCACCAACAAACCAATGTGCATTCAAACCAAATCACAGAGGGTTAAATGTTTTGCGAGCAGTTCTCGCACTCTCTCTCTCTCTGTCGGTCTTCCTGCAAGCTGCTGGTAAAAAATAAACTTCAGTTGTCTTATATAATTTGAGTTTAATGGGGCTACAACAAATCCTGTGGTCCGTTCCCCAAACGGGACCTCCCGTAGGGGACACAGTCTCACTACTTCTTTATCACCTTTTCCCCTCATCTCTCTCTCCTTTAGTCGTGCAGATCTCCTTACCTCCTCAGCCCCTGCTGCTGTGGCTTCTACGTCCCCTTCGCCAGATCCCCTGGATCCTGCTCCCTGATTCTCCAACGGCCGCTGCCGTTGTTCCTCCTGAAGAGCATATGGCGGGGGTGCCACAGGCGGGGGTAAGTTCTCTAACACTTCCCACTTACTCTCATTCAGTGGGCCCACTTACTCTCATTCAGTGGGGTTAAAGGATATAAGGGTACTGGGGTTGGAGCAGTTGCTGTCAGGTTCCCTACCCAACATGTAGCATACTCGCTCTCTTTTAAACCTGGATACTGTTTATTCTTTACATAATCATTTAAAATTTGACAAACCCAATCCTCGTCCGATCCAAATTTTGGCCAGATCACTGATGGCGGACGGATGGGTTCTTTTACCCAAACAAAACAACAGTATTTTATCATTTCCTTTTTCTTTAAGCCCCGACTTTCGTAGGGACTCCAATTCCCCAATTTTCGTCCCAGCGGACTATTAAGGGGAATCTGTGGGGTTTCGTTTTCCCGTTCCTTTTTAGACCTGGAACATCGGCCACCCATGGTTGGTCTTCAGGCTAACCTACACTCTGGTTACTCAATTAACCCCGGTTACCTGTCACAACCACCGAGTCGACAAGGCAGTGTACCCTTACCTACTGTGAAAGCCCCAAAATACCAGAGAAGGTTCTTACCTTGATCCTGTGCACGGAGTTGTCCGACTCAAAGTAAAAAATCACCTTTTTACTTTTCGAAGCTTCAACCTTTTTACTTTATTGCGAGCGCCACCTATTCACATCGTTTGCTCAAACATCTTTGTGTGTCACAGTGTCCCAGAATCATTCAGAGCCTCCCGTGGGAGTTCTGTTTAGGATCCCGGACACGAGCCCCCAAATTTGTTATAAGTGAATTCTGTCTAGGCTTTCTGAATCTCCGGCGAATAGTTCCTGACACTTGGCTAACTATTCTAACTCTAGGGATCTGATTCAGAACAACCGGGTCCTGCCTCCGAACTCTGCCAACCGCGGACTGTCCTTTAACCCTTGCGTCAAGGGAGACTGTCCGCAAGGTTAAGTTCAAAAAGGCGAACTCCAAGTTGACTGGTATCAGCCCTTATCCCCACCGGCTGTCACTTTTCCCGTGGCAAATCGAAATCCTGTGAGACACACACAGATGGAGCAACAGATGTTTATTCAATCTTCGAAGATTGGGCGAGTTCCAAAAAGGACTTCGGAAATCGCAACGGGAGATTTTACAGCACTAATACTTATACATTATTTTTCCATTCAAATACATTGGTGATAATTTCATTGGTTTAAACATCTCACGCTATGGATTTTTCTTTGATCAAAAATCATTAATGACAATTCCATTGGTTAAAGCATTTCACGCTTTTCTCTGCCAATTTCTTTAATTAAAATGTTATATTATTTTACAATTTCTGCTACTAGTTATAACATTTATTGATGTCATGAAAAGAGCTTTCATTGTATTTTGCCCTCTGTGTCGACCTGAAGCATTCCTTGGTTTCTTGCCCAAGGTTACCATGTTCCTGGCATAACAGAGGTGACTTCTAGTTCATGCTTCATTATGGCCTAGTCAATCATTAGTTTCATAATTTAGCTTTTATTCATTAAACCTCAGTTTTAGTACAGTGAGTGTGTGTGTAGGTGTGTGAGTAAGTGTGTGTGTATGTGTGTGTGTGTGAGTGTGTGTGTGTGTGTGATGTGTGTGTGTGTGTATGTGTGTGTGTGTGTGAGTGTGTGTATGTGTAGGTGTGTGGATTATGTGTGAGGTGTGTATGTGTGTGTGTGTGTGTGTGTGTGTGTGTGTGTGTGTATGCATGAAACTGCAGAAATTACATAGGTAAACCCCTGTCTCACTTGGAAGGACTGTTTGGGACCCTGGATAGATGTGAGGGAGGTGGTGTGCCGGCAGGTTTTGCATCTTTTCCGTTTGCTGGGGAAGGTAGGGGGTCCATGCTGGGAGTTTGTTGGTGGGGAGACTGGCGCAAACCAAGGGTTGGCAAAAGGAATGTTCCTTGTGGAAAGCGGAGAGGGGTGGGGAGGGGAAGATGTTTTTGGTGGTGGGATCTTGGTGGAGTTGGCAGAAGTGTTGATGGATGATGCGTTGGATGTGGTGACAGGTGGGTGGTCGGTGACGACAAGGGGGACCCTGCCTTTATTGCGTTCATGGGGGAGGGTTAGTGCAGTCACCTGAAGCCTAAAGAAAGGAACTTTCAACAACACCTGATTTATAGAACAGACCACCTTTCATTACCTCCAGAAAGAAATGTCAAAATGGAAAACAAAATGAAATATACATCTGAATCAAGCATATAAATCCTAAATAAGATCATTCACTGGGCTGATTAACTGAATTAAAATGACTCCTGTTCAATAAATATGTCTAAAAAAGTCTTCTCCAGACCAGACCATGTGTAGGACTCCGCAAAATGAAAACACAACTCCTCACTAAAAAAAAAATTGACTTTTCAAAATAAAGGTCTGCTGGCAGAGAGCTTTCTCACTCTCATCCTCAAGTAATTGCTCAGATTTTGCAAAGATTGCGATGATCCTTCAAGTATTTCAGGGATATACTTGCTACTGGTTTATAGAGAGTGCCAGTTCACATGATGCAGGGTAAACCAAAGATTGCTGTGTATAAAACAATATTTATATATTTGCATCATTATAAAGATGGACATCGTTGGAGCTGACTCTACTGTGGATTGTATTAAGGGCTAAAAATGTGGAGATTTGGTTCAGTTTAAGTTAGATTAGAGGTTGTTAGCTTTGAATTTATTCCATGATGCCAGTGTGAGCTGATAAAGAATGTTCAAACTTTTGAACCAACTGAGAGGCTTCTAGAAGCAAGACAGTCCTGAGGTTGCTATGGAGATAATTGTTGAGGATGAGGCTATTCTTTAAACAGAAACTTGTATGTTTGGTTCTAAATAGAAGCAGAAGTTTCTTGGGACTTTGAGGAAGTTAGTGGTAATATCTTGGGGACAGTCCATATCACAGAAGAGGAAGTGTTGGATGTATTAGAATGCATGGGAGTGGATAACTTTCTTGGTCCTGACCAGATATAATCAAGAATCCTGCAAGAGGCTAGAGAAAAATTTGTGGGGGCCCTGGCTGATATTGTTGCATCATCATTAGCCATGGGTGAGGTCCCAGAAGACTGCAGGGGAGCGAATGTTGTGTTCTTATTGAAGACAGACTGCAAAGAAAAGCCTGGGAACTATAGGTCAGTGAGCCTAACATCTGTGGGAGGTAAGTTACTTGAGAAGACTCTGAGAGATAAGATATACATGCATTTGGAAAGACAGGGTTTGATTAGGATTACTCAGCATAGCGATGTGAGTAGGAGGTCATGCCTCACAGGTTTGTTAGAGTTCTTTAATGAAGTGACCAGGAAGGTTGATATTGTCTATATGGATTTCAGTGAGGACTTCGATAAGGCTCCACGTGGTATGCAACTCTGGGAGGATAGATCGCATGAAATGCAGTGGCAGCTGACATATTGGATCCACAATTGGCTTGGTGAAGGAAGCAGAGGGTAATAGTGCACGGATACTAGTCGGACTGGAGGCCTGTGACGAATGAAGTGCCTCAGGGGTCGGTGCTGGGCCTTTTGCTGTTTGACATCGAGATCAATGATTGGATAAAAATGTGACAAGGCATGATTACTAAATTTGCTAATGACACTAAAATAGGCAGCATCATGGTCAGTGAGAAAGGTTATCAGAAATTGCATCAAGATCTTAAGCAACTGGGGAAGTGGGCCATGAAATGGCAAATGGAGTTTAGTATAGATAAATGTGAGTTGTTGCATTTAGGAAATTCAAATCAAGGTAGGAGTTTCATGATGAACGATAGGGCCTTAAGGAGTGTAGTGGAACAGAGGGACTTTGGAGTTCAGGTGCACAGTTCTCTGAAAGTGGAGTCTCAGTAGACAGGGCAGTGAAGAAGGCGTTTGGCACAATGACCTTCATCAGTCAGGGCATTGAGCACAGAAGTTGAAACGTTATGTTGCACTTGTACAGGATGTTGGTGAGACTGCACTTGGAGCATTGCGACCACTTTTGGTCACCTTGTTCCAGGATGTTATTAAACTGTAAAGAGTGCAGAAGAAATTTCCAAGCATGTTGCCAGGACTCAATGGTCTGAATAATTGGGAGAGATTGGACAAGCTAGGAATTCTTTCTTCAAAGAGTAGAAGAGTGAGGGTGTCCTTACAGAGATGTATAAGATCATGAGAGGCATGGGTAGGTTGAATGCACTCCATCAATTTTCCCAAGGTTGCAGCATCGAGGACTAGAGGGCAGCAGTTTAAGGTTAGAGGGCAACCTTTTTGCACAGAGGCAACTTTTTTACACAGAGGTATGGAATGAGCTGCCAGTGGAAATGGTTGAGGAGGGTACGTTAACAATATTTAAAAGGCATTTGGACAAATACATGGATCGACAAGGATTAGAAGGATCTGGGCGGAAGTGGGTACTGCAGATGCTGGAGATTAGAGTCAGGATTACAGTGGTGCTGGAAAAGCACAGCAGGTCAGGCAGCATCTGAGGAGCAGGAAAATCAACATTTCGGGCAAAAGACCTTCATCAAAATGATTCTGTCCAGCCCAAAACATCGATTCTCCTGCTCCTCGAATGCTGCCTGACTTGCTGTGCTTTTCCAGCACCACGCTAATCTTGACTTAGAAGTTTCTGGCCCAAGTGCAGGGAAATGGGCTCAGTGTGGACGGCCATTTTGGTCGTCATGGACTGGTTTGGACCAAAGGGCCTGTCTCCATGCTGGATGACCCTATGACTCTAAAACAGATGAAGGCCAAACCTGGAACCTGCCAAAAATATTGTTCGTTATCCTGAATCAAAGACTCAGTTCATCATATTCTGAGAGAGAAAGAGTAATGTCTAACAAAATAGGTAGGGCCTATTAGCTCTCAAAAGAGAGAAGAAATTGAGATAAGGCAATTTGTCAAGGAAGTGACTAAGAAAGGGACGATCACCTTACACAGGGTGTGATGTGTGACTGTCAATGATACCAATATTGTTCCATTCATTTTATTCCACTTTGAATGACACCATTCATACAAAATGGACACTGTTGTCACATGGTGCGGGTGTAAGATTGATGTAGAGCATTACTGCACAGCAACATGTCCGCTCCCTTGACCAATGATGGCTGGAAACCACGACAAACTGTCTGGCTTTGTGTCTGCACCAAAGGGAAGATACACCAGAAATAGTGGTTGCCTTCAAGTGACTTTTTAGAGTCACAGACAAATGTTTCTGTGGTTGATAATGAGAGATCAGAAAAGTGCATTTCCTCCCTGGTTCCTGGGTCAAGGATGTCTCAGTGTGTGTTCAGAAGATTCCCAAAGTGCAGAAGGACCAGCAGGAGGTTGTTGTGTACATTGGAAGTGAAAAGGATGAGGGTCTGAGGAGACAGTATAGGAAATTAGGCAGGAGGATAAAACATAGGTCCAGGAGAGGAGTAATATCTGGATTACACACAGTATCATGTGCTAGTGAGAGTAGGAATAGGAGGATAGAGCAAATGAATGTGTGTCGAAGGAACTGGTGCAGGGGAGAACGGTTCACCTTTATGGAATCTCTTCTGGGGTAGAAGTGACTTGCATAAGAAGGACAGGTTACACCTGAATTGGAAGGGGGACCAATATACTGGCAGGGAGATTTGCAAGAGCTGCGCTGGAGCATTTAAACTAGTTAGAGAGGTGGTGTGAAAAGGGATGGTGCGGTGGGTGCAGTCGGGAAACGAGCAAGTCAGACAGTCAGGGCTGGTAGGAACAAAGCAGAAAATAATGCAGGACCGATAAATTAACCAGCATTCATTTCAGTCAAAAGACCTGACAGAGAAGGCAGATGAACTCGGCACATGGTTGAGAACATGGGACTGGAATATCATAGCTATTGCAGAGACATGGCTCAGGGATTGTTGGGACTGGCAGCTTAATGTTCTAGATATTATAGGGAGGATGGAAAAGGGAGAAAGAGAGGAGGGCAAGTGGCATTTTTGATTTGGAATAACATTGTGGCTTTAATTAAGGAAAATATTCCAGGGCATACGTTCAGTGAAGTTATTGGATGGAACTGAGAAATCAGAAAAGGATGACCATCTTATTGGGATTGTACAACTGACCTTCCCTTCCAACAGTCAGTGGGAAATTGAAAAATAAACTTATAAGGAGATCTCAGTTATCTGTAAGAATAGTAGGATGGTAATGGTCAGGGATTTTAACTTTGCAGACAAAGACTGGGACTGCCTTGGTGTTCAGGGTTTGAATAGAAAGGAATTGTTAAGCGAGTGCAAGAATTATTTTCTGATTCAGGATGTGGATGTACCTACTAGAGAAGGAACAAAACCTGATCTATTCTTGGAAATAAGGCAGAGCATGTGACTGAGGTGTCAGTGAGGCAAGCACTTTGGGGCAAGTGATCATAATTCTATGAGTTTTAAATTAGTGATGGAAAAGGACAGATTGGATCTAAAAATCAAAGTTCTAATTTGGAGGAAGGCCAATTTTGATGATATGAGGCACGAACTTTCAAAAGTTGATTC
This sequence comes from Hemiscyllium ocellatum, assembly GCF_020745735.1. NCBI lineage: Eukaryota > Metazoa > Chordata > Chondrichthyes > Orectolobiformes > Hemiscylliidae > Hemiscyllium > Hemiscyllium ocellatum. The sequence goes on from NC_083410.1 coordinate 91,222,432, forward strand.
GACACAGATATTCATAGATAAAGGGATGACTGGGAAATGGCAAGCCTTCAAAAATGAGATAATGACAGTCCAGAGACAACATGCTCCTGTTAAGGTGAAGGGTAAGGCTGGTAGGTGTAGGGAATGCTGGATGACTGGGGAAATTGAGGTTTTGGTCAAGAAATAGAAGTAAGCAGATGTCAGGTATAGATATGCCTGAAACACTGACTCTCCTGCTCCTCGGATGCTGCCTGACCGGCTGTGCTTTTCCAGCACCACACACTTCAAGTCAGATATAGACAGCAAGTATCGAGTGAATCCTTAGAAGGATAAGAGCAGTGGAAGTGTACTTAAGAGGAAAATCAGGAGGGCAAAGAAGGGACATGAGATAGCTTTGATGGGGATTCTACAAAACATTATGGACAAAAACGTAACATAAAAGTGTCCATATTATAGAGGAGGAGGTGTTGCATAAAATGCATAAAGGTGGATAAATCCCTGGGAACTGATCAGATGTACCCAACAACTTTGTGGGCAGCTAGGGAAGTGATTGCTGGGCCAATTACTGACATATTTGTATCATCAATAGTCACAGGTGAGGTGCCAGAAGACTGGGGATTCACTAATGTACTGCCACTAATTAAGAAAGGTGGAGCCAGGGAATTATAGACCATGGGGTCTGACATCGCGGTGGGCAAGCTGTTGGAAGGAATTCTGTGGGGCAGGATTTGAACGTATTCGGAAAGGTCAGGACTGATTAAGGCTAGTCAACATGGTTTAGTGTGTAGGAAATCATGTGTCAATAACTAGATTGCATTTTAGAAGAAGTAACATAGAGGATTGATGGGGGCAGAACAGTGTATATAATCTACATGGATTTCAGTAAGGCATTCGACAAGGTTCCTGATGGGATACTGGTTAACAAGGTTAGATCACATGGAATACAGGGAGAACTGATGCAAAATGCTCGTTCAGTATCTCCTCATCTGGCTTAATGGTAGGAGATGGAATGTGATGGTCGAGGGCTGCTTTTCAGACGAGAGGCCTGTGGCCAGTGGTGTGCCATAAATTTGCTGCTGTGTTGGACCAGTGCCTTTTGGTGTTTATACAAATTATTCAGATGTGAACATAGCAAGCGAGGTATGGTTTGTAAGTTTCTAGGTGACATCAAAATTAGTACTGTAATAGTCATAGAGATGTACAACACGGAAACAGACCCTTCAGTCCAACTCGTCCATGCCGATTAGCTATCCCAATCTAATCTAGTCCCACCTGCCAGCACCCGGCTCATATCCCTCCAAACTCTTCTTATTCATATACTCATCCAGATGTCTTTTAAATGTTGTAATTGTACCAGTCTCCACCACTTCCTCTGGCAGTTCATTATAGACACGTAGCACCCTCTGCATGAAAATGTTGCCTCTTAGGTCTTTTTTATATATTTCCCCTCTCACCCTAAACCTATGCCCTCTAGTTCTGGACTCCCCCACCCCAAGGAAAAGACTTTGTCTATTTGTTCTATCCATGCCCCTCATGATTTTATAAACCCCTATAAGGTCACCCCTCAGCCTCCAATGCTGCAGAGAAAATAGCCCTAGCCTATTCAGCCTCTCCCTGTAGCTCAAATCCTCCAACCCTGGCAACATCCTTGTAAATCGTTCCTGAACCCATTCAAGTTTCACAACAGCATTCCATTAGGAAGGAGACCAGAACAGCATGCAATATTCTAACAGTGGCCTAACCAACGTCCTGCACAGCAGCAATATGACCTTCCAACTCCTGTACTCAATACTCTGACCAATAAAGGAAATCATACCAAACGCCTTCTTCACTATCCTGGCTATATGCGAATCTACTTTCAAAGAGCTATGAACCTGCACTCCAAGGTCTCTTTGTTCAGCGACACTCCCTCGGAACTTACTATTAAGTTATAAGTCCAGCTAAGATTTAGTTTCCCAAAATACAGCACCTCGCATTTATCTAAATCAAACTCCATCTGCCACTTCTCAGCCCATTGGCCCATCTGATCAAGATCCCATTGTAATCCAAGGTAACCTTCTTTACTCTCCACTATACCTACAATTTTGGTGTTATTTGAAAACGTACACATTCTGCCTCTTACGTTCACATCCAAATCATTTACAAATGACAAAAAGGAGAGGATCCACACCGATCCTTGTGGCACTCCACTGGTCACAGGCTTCCAATCTGAAAAACAACCCTCCACCACAACCCTCAATCTTCTATCTTTGAGCCAGTTCTGTATGCAAATGGCTAGTTCTCCCTGTATTCCATGATATCTAAACTTGTTAACCAGTCTCCCATGGAGAACCTTGTTGAATGCCTTACTGAAGTCCATATAGATCATGTCTACCACTCTGCCCTTATCAATCCTCTTTGCTACTTCTTCAAAAAAATCAGTCAGTTTAATGAGACATGATTTCCCAAGCACAAAGCAATGTTGACTATTCCTAATCAGTCCTTGCCTTTCCAAATGCGTGTAAATCCTGTCCTTCAGAATTCCCTCCAACAACTTGTCCATCACCAACGTCAGGCTCACTGGTCTATATTTCCCTGGTTTTTCCTTACCACCTTTCTTAAACAGTGGCACCACGTTAGCCAACCTCCAGTCTTCCGGCACCTCACCTGTGACGATCGATGATACAAATATCTCAACAAGGGTCCCAAGAAGGTTATCTGAGAGTTCAGTGGGACCTTGATCAGGTGCCTGACGGCTGAAGAGTGGCAGATAGAGTGTAGTTTAGATAAATGTGAGGTACTGCATTTCGGAAAGGTGAATCAGGGCTGGATTATTATACTTAATGATAAGCTCCTGGGTAGTGTTGCTCAGCAAAGAGACCTTGGAGTTCAGCTTCATGATTCCTTGAAAATGGAATCACAGATAGACAGGATAGTGAAGAAGGCATTTGACACGTTTGCCTTTACTGGTCAATGCATTGAGTATAAGGATTTGGAGGCTATATTGGGGCTGTGTAGGAGATTGGTTAGGCCATCTTCAGGATCCTGTGTTTCATACTGATCTCTTTGCTATAGGAAAGATGTTGTGAAACTTAGAAGGGTTCAGAAAGTAATTTCAAAAATGTTGCCAGGTTTGGAGGGCTTTAGCTCCAGGGAGAGGCTGAATAGGATGGGACTATTTTCCCCGGAGCATCGGAGGCTGAGGAGTGACCTTGTAGAGGTTTATAAAATCATAGAACATAGAACATAGAACATAGAAAGATACAGCGCAGTCCAGGCCCTTCGGCCCTCGATGTTGCGCCGACCGAATCCTACCTAACCTACACTAGCCCAATAACTTCCAACTGCCTATCCAATGCCCGCTTAAATGACCATAAAGAAGGAGAGTTCACCACTGCTACTGGCAGGGCATTCCATGAACTCACAACCCGCTGTGTAAAGAATCTACCCCAACATCTGTCCTATACCTACCACCCCTTAATTTAAAGCTGTGTCCCCTAGTAACACCTGACTCCATTAGCGGTAAAAGGTTCTCAGTGTCGACCCTATCTAAACCCCTAATCATCTTATACACCTCTATCAAATCTCCCCTAAACCTTCTCTTCTCCAATGAGAACAGCCCCAAGTGCCTCAGCCTTTCCTCATAAGATTTTCCTACCATTCCAGGCAACATCCTGGTAAACCTCCTCTGCACTCGTTCCAATGCCTCCACATCGTTCCTATAGTATGGCGACCAAAACTGCACACAATACTCCAGATGAGGACGCACCAGAGTCTTATACAGTTGCAACATGACCTCAGGACTCCGGAACTCAATTCCTCTACCAATAAAGCCCAGTACACCATATGCCTTCCTCACAGCACTATTTACCTGGGTGGCAACTTTCAGGGATCTGTGTACATGGACACCAAGATCCCTCTGCTCATCCACACTACCAAGTAGCCTACCATTAGCCCAGTAATCCATCTTCTTGTTACTCCTACCAAAGTGAATGACTTCACACTTAGCTACATTGAATTCCATTTGCCACATTTCTGCCCAGCTCTGCAACTTATCTATATCCTGCTGTAACCTACCACTTCCTTCCTCACTATCCACAACTCCACCGACTTTTGTGTCGTCCGCAAACTTGCTTACCCAGCTTTCAAGCCCTTCCTCTAGATCATTTATAAAGATAACAAAAAGCAATGGTCCCAAAACAGATCCTTGTGGTACACCGCTAGTAACTGCACTCCAAGATGAACATAGTCCATCAACTACTACCCTCTGTCTCCTTCCAGCCAGCCAATTCCTAATCCAAACCTCTAATGTATCCTCAATGCCATACCTCCGTAGTTTTAGCATTAGCCTACCATGGGGAACCTTATCGAATGCTTTACTAAAATCCATATACACAACATCTACTGCTTTTCCCTCGTCCACATCCTTAGTCACCTTCTCAAAGAACTCAATAAGGTTTGTGAGGCACGACCTGCCCTTCACAAAACCATGCTGGCTATCCTTGATCACGTTATTCCTATCCAGATGTTCATAAATCTTATCCCTTACCATTCTCTCTAAGACTTTGCCCACCACTGAAGTCAGACTCACTGGCCTATAGTTACTAGGGCTATCCCTACTCCCTTTCTTGAACAAGGGGACCACATTCGCAATCCTCCAGTCCTCTGGTACTATTCCCGTTGACAATGACGACATAAAAATCCAGGCCAACAGCTCTGCTATCTCCTCCCTAGCTTCCCATAGGATCCTAGGGTAAATGCCATCAGGCCCAGGAGACTTATCTATTTTCATCTTCTCCAATATTCCCAGAACCTCTTCCCTGCATATTTCCAGGCCATCCATTCTAATCATTTGTGACTCCATATTCACATCAGCAACAGTGTCCTGTTCCTGAGTGAATACTGATGAAAAGTATTGATTTAGTGTCTCTCCAATCTCCTCCGCCTCCACACACAACTTCCCACTACTATCCTTGACTGGACCGATACCTACCCTTGTCATCCTTTTATTCCTAAAATGAGGAGCATGGACAGGGTAAATAGGGAAGGTCTTTTTCCCAGAGTAAAAGACTAGAAGTCATAGGTTTAAGATGAGAGGGGAAAGAATTTAAAAACCATTAAGGAACATTTTTTTCATGTAGAAGGTGGTGTGTGTGTGTGAAATGAGCTGCCAGAGGAAGTGGAGCAGTCTGGTACAATCACAGCATTTAAAAGGCATTTGGATGGGTATTTGAATCAAAAGGGTTGAGAGGGATATGGCCCAAGTGCTTACAATTGGTACTAGATTAATTTAGGATATCAGATCAGTATGGACGGGTTGGACGAAAAACTTTGTTTCCATGCTGTACAGCTCTACGATACTCTGACTCTGTGGGTGAGGGGCAAAGTGAGAAAGGCAAGGCAGGGATGGTGTGAGCATCCATGTAGAGAGCACTAAGAGAGCGAGCAAGGAGCCCTGAGATGGACCTGGCCCAATTGTTCTCCTTCAATCTTCCGGTGTAGGTGAAGATTGTATTGTGCATATATCTGTTAAAATTAACTGTACCTGTTTGTTCAAAGACTGCAAACTAATTTCACTCTCTCTGCAACTGCACAAAATCATAGGGGAGATTCAGTTGCTTTCTGTAAAAGATGAATGTCTGATGACTCAGATCTGTCAACAACAATTGCCATTATCCCCTCTCTGAAAATGGAATTATCAACAATTGAACAGACAGCTTTCATTTACTACCATTTCCTCGCAATCTTCGGAGTTCCTGGTAAGAAGCTGAAGCAGGTTGTGTTACCTTTTCAATCCCACTTTCACTCTGTTCTTTCCCCTGATATTTCTCTCAGTGTATAAACCCTCCCTCTTTCTCTCCTCATGCTGGATCCAGTTCCAGGTGTTCCTACAAGAAACAGCTCATGCTGTAATTTGTGAAGTTTAGTTTAGTTCCATGAGGACATGAGGAATCTGTGACCTGACGTGTGCTAAATGGTCCTTGTCTGGGAGTAACAAGTACTTTCAGATTTCTTTATCCCAAAGCTCTCTCCGACTGGGTTTTTATTGCCATGTGTCTGAGTCTGTTGCTGGGACAGGGGTCTGGATTTGATGTTGGTCAGTGGGATCAGGCAGGTCGATGGGATAGCGCCCGGTCCATGTCCTCACACATGAGATGAAAGATCATCTCAAACACAATCACACCCAGTCTCTGGTGGGGGCTGATCAGGCAGGTGCTATGGATATGCACTCTGAATAGCAATAGAGTTAGAGTGGGAGTTAGAGACAAGAGTTAGTGTTAGGTCTTGGATTTGGGATAGTATTAGGTCTAGAGTTATGGTTAGGACGAGGTTCATGTTTCGGGTTTAGCATTTTGGTTAATGTTGTGGTTTAAATTTGGGTGAGATTTACAGTAGGGTTAAGATTAAGGCTGCATTTGAGGTTAGAATTCAGATTCAGGTCAGGGTTAGGGTCAACGTTTGGATTAGGATTCGGATTAGGGTTTAGATTAGGTAAGGGTTCGGGTTAAGGTAAGGGTTCAGGTTAGGTCAGGATTTAAGTAAGAATTTAGTTTCAGATTAGGGCAAGGGTTTTGGTGAGGGTTTTGGTTCAGAGTTGGGTTCATTTAATGCTTGATTAGGATTAGAGTGAGGGTAAGGTTGAATTTGAGGGTAGAATTAGATTTCAGGTTAGTGTTAGAATAATGTTTTAGCTGTAGGGTTATGGTTCAGGTTTTGGTTTAGTTTAGAGGAAAGGCTAGCTTTAAGGATAGGGTTATGGTTAACCTTCGGTTTAATTTTACTATTAGGGTAAAATTAGGCTTAGGTTTAGGGTTAGTGGTAGGTTTCAGGATTGTGTCGAGTTTATTTACTTTTTGGGTAAGGATTAGGGTTAGGTGTAAAGTTTAGGTTAGGGTTAGGATTCGTGTTAGGTCTAAAGATTAGGTTAGGGTTAGGATTAGAGTTAGTTGTAAAGCTTAGGTTAAGGTTAGGGTTATGCTTAGGCTTAGGGTTAGGGTTAGCACTAGGGTGAGGGTTAGGGTTAGCGTTAGGCTTAGGCTTAGCATTAGGGTTAGGGTTAGGGTGTGGGTTAGGGTTTGGTCTGATGTGACCCACTGTGTTGTCACTGAACTCAATGTGCAAAAGAAAAGAGGATGGAGATATCTGACATCATCATCAGGTCATTGTCCCTGATTCAGGAAAGTATGGAGGGCCAAGTCAACCTCAGAGTGGGACATGTAGAGGAGCAGTCATCATTGGGAAGTACCTGTCAGACCATTCCTAATAGGGACAGTTACTCCTCTACCCTCTGTCACTGACACCAGTGTTTCAGAGAGCCATGGTGATGAAGGAGGTTCCTGACACTGTGCAGGAGAACCTCACCATGACAGAGTCCAGACGGACTCAGCCAAACAGAGGACCACCCCCAAGGCCATTCCAGACAAAGGGATATTAGAGTCATCTGCCTGCCTCCAGGACCACTGGCAGCACATGGGGAAGGCTACAGTGCAGCAGGCAGGAACAATGTAAGAAATCACAATGAGTCCATGTGGGAGAACACGGGGAATAATTTACGATGCTGTTACAGGAATGGTATTGCTGATAACCTTCATTAAATACATCCACATGAGGATCGATGTGTAGCTAATGCTTTTGCACATTTGACAAGTCTTAGGGATGCATGTTGATCGGAGTGTTTATTAATGTGTGTCCCAGCATCCTTTTCATTACCTGCCTTACCTTTGCCATATACACAATGCTCCTATCACTGATCATAGTTTGAGGTGACATTGTAGAGTTCAGCAGGATGTTAATCCCTTTGACAGATCGCCTTGGGGCTTGTGTGAATCTTATTGCAGTATCACTCAACATCTGATCTCATGTGTCTCACTGGGGTCATGAGCCATCTCTTCAATAGACAGCCCTTCCCTCCCAGAATCGATCTCTCCAATGGCTGTGGTACATTGCCCACCATGGAACCAAGTGGTGTTGAAGGTTGTATGGGTCATGACCCCTCCCTCGAATAGATGCACATACCTGGAGAAGCCTTTTTCGATAATAGCTGACTAATTGTACACTGAGTGAGTTAGCCCCTTTAATATTTACAAATGCCCCTGGTTGTCTCACTGAAACCTCAGCAGCAACATGCCTGTAATCGATGACACCTTCCAGTTTTGAGAATCCAGCAAGATTCCTGAATCCTGTGGCCATCTTCCTGCCTGGTGAACCGCATCAGTGGTGAAAGTGGTGTAGCTGTGAGCACACTAAACGCTTGTAGATATTACCACCATCATACCGTGTTGTACAGGAGCTTACAGCCCACCGTAAAGATCTCAATCAAATGCTTACAAAGAGCTGGAGGCACAAACGCTTAGTGCCACGGGTGACCATTAAAACTCAGAACTCTGAATACCCAGTCACACTGATGTGTCACAAAGAGACATCACTGACTCCCTGGAGAGACACACTCTGTGCAGACACTGGGACTCCAGATGCTGCAGATAATTTGCCCTCTGTCTGTAAACTCAAGGCACTGATTGTACATTCTCCTTTCAGGCTGCAGTTATTCTCAATGGTTTCCTTACACAGAACGAGGTCCATGATGACCCTGTTATATTCAGCCCCCCTGCCCCTGGCTATCTGCCCTCTTGAACCTTCTTGCCTTGCTCTCCTCCCACATTTACAATCCCTGTGGGGACAGCTGCCCCTGGATCCTGTCTGAGTATCAGAGTTAACAACAGCTTTATCCCGAGCCCTCAAGCCCTCTCTCTCCTCTGGTATGTTTCTTATTGTTCCAAATGAACAACACAAAATTGTTGAAACCAAATACAGATCAACACTTCCACCTTCATGCAGAATGTCACCGCCTACACCCAACCTCTCAGCCTGCAAATGTTTTGATGGATTTTTATCCATCTCAGTGCCCATGACATGATACTGCTCAAAGCCCTCTCCCCATGATGCTTTGCCTGTGCAACCTCTGAATCCCATACAACTGTGGTCAACTATGGTCACAATGAGCCTCAATGTATGTAAATTAGTCAATGTTCAAAGGGGGCATCCCCTCCCACTCCCACTCACCCTTCTGTTTAATTATTAATTGGCATAAGGCAAAGTGGTCGGGGGACACCCACTCAATCCATCTCTGTAAAGGGATTCTTTTTTGTAAAAGATTTTGCTTCCTACCAAACTGTCAATATTTCTACACATTTGTGAGTGTACTTGATGGGAAATCTCAGTAACTACGTGAGGCTAAAGAAATAATATCTTAATATTGTAAGATGAAGTCGGTGGGAGGAAACATGGGTGCAGTGTGAACCTCAACGTAGATTTATTGGGCCAAATGACCTGGTTTTGTGTGCCAAATTCCAAGTAACGTTTTGTTATTTATCTATGGATTCTGCTCTTTTCTTTGTAGCTAACTTCCTGACAATTGCCCTTCTAATTCATGGAGGCTGTGGTCTATCCAAAGGGATCGCTCTTTATTTGGTGGGTATGACAACAGTTGATCTCCTGGTCATTATTTCCAATGTGATAATCTACTATATGCTTTACTGCTATTTCCCATTTTCATTTCTACACTTCACCTCAATAAGGAGCATCAATGAGGTGATCAACTACACAGCTGTTGACTGCTCTGTTTGGCTCACGGTCGCTTTCACTGTTGATCGTTTGGTCCTCATTTGTTGCCAGAGGTTGAGAGCAAAGTATTGCAGGGAGGAAACTGCAACTGTGGTGATAGTGACTGTGTGTGTTGTGTTCTGTTTCAAAACCATCCCCCTGTACTCTGATTATGAGCCAATCTATACAATTGACAATGTGGAGTTGGGCGCCCATTTTAAACCAAACTACTTTATCTTACCAGGATGGATCAGTTTTGACTGGCTTGATACAATTTTAAACCCACTATTGCCATACTTTCTCATTTCACTGCTCAACGCTCTGACTGTCCGACACATGTGATGGCGAATCGAGTCCACAGAGCACTGCAAGGTCAACGCAACACCCAGAACAGCGACGATCCAGAGATGCAGAGCCGAAGGAAATCCGTCATTTTGCTGTTTGCCATTTCTGGCACTTTCATCGTGCTGTGGATGCCATATTGTACGTTTTTCCTCATTTCTAGAATTACAGATACATTTTATGAGCCTGATGATTATACTGATCCCTTACTAATAGCAGACTACACGGGAGATACGTTTCAACTGATGAGCTCTTGTACAAACACATGTGTCTATGCATTGGCTCAGTCTAAATTTAGACATAAGTTAAGAAATGCCATAATGTATCCATTTCTTGTAATTATTCAATGTGTCAATTTGATTTTCAATAAGTGACTGGATAAAAAATTGCAAAATATTCACATTAATCTTCTGAATATTACAATTCTCTTCTCATCGGTCGATACTAACTACAAGTAACAGTTTTGTCTCTGTGATGATATTCCTGCCTCTGCATCACAGGGTCATGTGATCGAGCACATGACTGAGGCTGACAGAATTCCACTTCAGATGAGCTGGTAACACAACACCAGTCCATGCTCCTCATTGGATATAACATTTCCCACAGCCCTCCTTTGAGGACAAGCAGTGAAGTCATCCATGGTCTTCTGGCTAATATTTATCCTCTAACCAACATCGCTGACAGATTATTGTTTGACCATTGGAATGTGAGGTCTCACTGTGTACAGATTCACTGCTGCATTATAACAATGACTCATTTTTAAAGTACTTTGTGGGTTGTGCAGGTTTCTTTATTCACTCCCAGGATGTGTGTCTTTCTGGCCGGGCCCAGCATTTATTGCCTGTCCCTAGTTGCCCTTGAGAAGGTAGTGGGGAGATGCCAACTTGACCCGCTGCAGTCCATGTGCTGAGGGTTGACCCACAATGACCTAAGTTGGCGGGAGCTCGAATTCCAGAATTTTGACCCAGCAACAGTGAAAGGGATTGTTCCAAGTCAGGTTTTTGTTTGGCTTGGAGATGAACTTGAAAAGTGATTGAATTCCCATGTACTACTTCCCTTGCCCTTCCAGAGGAAGCAGTTATGAATTTGGAAGATGCTGTCTGAGGAGCTTTGGTGAATTGCTGCAGTCGGTAGTCCACATTGCTGTCACTGAGTGTCATTGGTGGACGGAGCAGATGTTTCTGGGTGTGCTGCCAATCAAGGAGTGTGTGAAGCCTCTTGGGTATTGTTGGAGGTGCACCATCCTGGCAAATCAGGAATATTCAAACACATTCCTGACGTGTTCTTTGTGGATGGTGGACAGTCTTTGGGAATTAGTTGCTTGCTGCAGTGTTCCTTGTGTTGTAATTGTACTGGAACAGCTTGGCTAGGGGAATGGCATGTTCTGGAGTACAGGTCTTCAGCACTGTGGCCAGAATTCCTTTAACGTTTATTGATATCGCATGTAGTGAATCCAACCAGCTGAACAATAGTATCTGTGACGCTGGAGAGCATTGGAGGAGTCAGAGATGGATCATGACCCACATGATCTCTAGCCTTCCAACCTGCTCCGAATTCCTGCAGTTTGCCTACTGGAGAAACAGGTCCACGGTGGATGCCATCTCCCTGGCACTGCATTCATCGCTGGAACATTTGGATAACAAAGACACCGACATCAGGCTCCTACTCATCAACAACAGCTTCGCCTGCAACACCATAATCCTGACCAGACTGATCTCAAAACTCCGAGTCCTCAGCCTCAGCTCTGGCCTCCGCAACTGGATCCTCAGATTCTTGATCCATTGATTGCAATCAGTGAAGATAGACAACAGCACGGCCTCCACAACAATCCTCAACACTGGCGCCCCACAGGGATGTGTTCTCAGCCCTCTACTGTTCTTCCTATACACCCACAACCATGTGGTCAACTTCTGCACAAGTATCATCTACAACTTTACTGCTGACACCACCGTGGTGGGCCAGATATCAGGCAATGGTGAGTCAGGACACAGGAAGCAGATAGAGAGCTGGTATCATGGTGCAATGATGACAATCTCACTCACAATGTCAGCAAAACTAAACAACTGGTCATTGACAACAGGAAGAAAGAGGTGGACCGGTTCGAGAGCGTCCAGTTCCTCGAGTGACGATAACCAACAGTCTGTCTTGAACCTTCCATGTAGCTGCAATGGTCAAGAAGGCACAACAATGACTCTTGTTCCTTATGATGTGGAGATGCCGGTGCTGGACTGGGGTGGACAATGTTAAAAATCACAGAATGCCAGGTTACAGTCCAACAGGTTTATTCATCAGGTGGTTGTGGAACAAAATCATAAGAGACAGACTTTATAGCAACAGGATTGCAGTGTCATGGAATGTAATATTAAACATATTTAGCTTGTTTTATCGCTGTAAAGTCTGTGGCTTAGGAAATTCAGCATGTCCATAAGGACTGTCGCCAATGTCTGCAGAGGTGTGAGAAAAAGCATTCTATCTGAATGCATTATGGCTTGACATGGCACTGCTCTGCCCAGGACCATGTGAAGATGACACAAGGTTGTGTACACAGCCTGGACCATCCTGGAAGCCACCCTCCCATCGGGAGACTCCATTTACATTTCTTGATCCTGCGGAAAGGCAGCCAACATCATCAACGAACACCCCCTGCCCCTCCTCCTGGATAATGCTCTCTTCCAATCTCTTCTGTCAGGCAGAAGGTACAGAAGCTCGAACACACACTAACAGGTTCAAGAACACCGTCTTCCCTGCTGCTATTAGACTGCTGAATGGACCTCTCTGACTTCAAATAATGTTGATCTTGCGAATTCTGATCTTGTTTTGTGTGCTTCCTGTGCAGCCATAGCCTTGTCTGCCTCACTCTGTCTGAGCACCCTGTGATCTGTCTGTCCTTGGTTGCTGTGATCTGCCTGTGCTGCACGCAGAACAAAGCTTTCCACTGTACTTAGGTACATGTGACTACAATCAATCAGATCAAAACAAATCATCCACTCGGCACTTCTTGCTGTGAATGCCTCAGCCTTACCTTTTGCACTCATGTTCTGACCACTTCATCGTTGAGGATGGAGATATTTGTGGAGACCTCCTCCTCGAAAGTGTTGTTTAATTGCCCACCATTATTCATGACAGGATCTGGCAGGCCACAGAGCATAGATCAGATCCATTGGTTCTGGGATTGTTTAGTTCTGTCTATCACTGGCTCTGATGCTGTGTAACATGCAAGCAATCCTGTTTGATAGCATCACCAGGCTGAGATCTCATGTTGCGCTTTAGGAACAACATCCCCAATTTGTTAATTGCATTTCAGTGAATATGCATTGATGAATCGCGCACTATAACAGAATGACCTCGACTTATCCAAATGTTGTTCAAATGTTGTAACTGTACCCACATCCAGCACTTCCTCTGGAAGTTCATTCCACACCTTAACCAGTCTGTGTGAAAAACCTCACCCCTTGTGTCTTTTTAAATCTTTCTCCTTTCACCTTAAAATTGTATCCCCAGTCTTGAAATCCCCACCTTTGGCAAAATACGCCACTGGTGTTGATGGCCCATAGTGCCTCAGGGATGCCCTGGCGTGAGTTGCCAGATCTATCCCATTTATCATGGTGATAGTGCCACAGAACACAGTGGAGGGTATTCTCAATGTGAAGGCAGGACTTCGACTCCGCAAGCCCTTTGCAGTAGTCACTCTTATCGGTAATATCATGGACAAATGCTTCTGCAGACGGTAGATTGGTAAGGATGAAGCCAAATATGCTTTTCCCTCTTGTTGGTTGAGATGCCAATGGAAAACTTGCGCCATTACTTCAAGAACTAATCTGGGAAAAGGCAGTCCTGAAACCTCCAGAACTGCAGGGACCATTCCTCTAACATCAATAATAAGACCCTGCCAGGACAGCCAATCAACTCGGGCACTGAGCAAGACGGCCGAATCTATCTCCACCATCAAAAAGATACATCTCCATAAAACTGCCCAGTGATTCTCATGGACACCCAAACATTTCCCATTTCCAGTCATTCATAGACCCACAAGAGTAAAGTCAATCAGTCGACCAAATGTGCATCTTAAACAGCCAAACTGTAAATGATACAAATGCATTCTTCTTCTCTAATATTTGTCTGCATGTGTCTACCTCAGTGTGTCTGCATCTGTGTGCATGTGTGTATCTGTCTGTTTGTGCATCTGTATTCCTGTGTGTGTGTGTGTGTATGTGTGTGTGTGTGAGTGAGTGTGTGTACTTGCATGTGTGTTTATGTGTCAGTAGGTGTGTCTGTGCGTGTGTGTGTTTCTGCATGTGTGTCTGTGCGCGTGCGGTTATGAGTGCTTGTGTCTCTATGTATGTGTTTGTGTCTGTGTGTGTCTCTCTGTGTGTCTGTTTATGTCTACGCATGTCTAAGTGTGTGTGTGTGCGTGTGTGTGTGTTTGTGTGTGTGTGTGTTTGTCTGTTTGTGTTGTGTGTCTATCCATGAGGGAGTGTGTGTATTTTCAATGTATGTACATTTCAGATTTTTGTGGGAATAAATTTCGGGCGGAATCTTATCGGGGTCTTTGTGACGTTGGCAATAGCAAGTCATGTGACAGAATCAGGTGACCAGTGCAGCGAGGCCCATCCAAACATCAAGGTGGTTTTGCTCCACCTTTCGTGTTTTTGATAAGTGGCGTGTGGAAACTCTGACTGGGCAGCAGGGTGATGGGGATTGATGGGCATTAGTGACGGCTAAACACTAATATTCAGCCTCACATCTGACCAAATTCAACAAACAAGCTCAGTTTCTGGGAAAACACAACAAGGAAACCGGAGTGAATATCTCGTGGATGCAGCTCACCATTTGGTCTGATAGACCTTCAAGTTGGAGACCCGACACCAACACCATGGGGCGGCATGGTGGCTCAGTGATTAGCACTGCTGCCTCACAGAGCCAAGAACTCGGGTTCAATTCCAGCCTTGGGAAACTGTCTGTGTGGAGTTTGCACATTCTCCCCGTGTCTGTGCGGGTTTTCTCTGGGTGTTCCAGTTCTTCGCACAGTCCAAAGATGTGCAGTCAGGTGAATTGACCATGGTAAATTGCCCATAGTGTTAGACGCATTAGTTTGGAGTAAGTATAATGAAATGGGTGCGTTATTCTCCGGAGGGTCGGTGTGGTCTTGTTGGGCCGAAGGGCCTGTTTCCACACTGTAGGGAATCTAATCTAATCTCAAGGCATCGATCACATGCTCACCACCTCCACAGACATTAACATCCAACATCTGCCCGCCTCAAAAACCCCCCATGTCATATATCAATGCCACTTAAAGGACCCTTCTGCCCTTCAATGCTGCCCCTTGGTGTGCACTGATAACTCTCATTGTAACGCTGCAGCAAGGACCCTGTACATTCATGGCCACACACCCAGCTCATGGACTGGACCTGGCTGCATCTCCAGGCTCTCCACTTATTCTCAGAGCACTTACTCACTCGGAGTGACCTGGATGTACAAGCATCCTTCCTCCCATTGCTTGACTCACATTTTCTGCTTATTTTCTCTTTCAGCCAGGCTCGTACACTGCTGTCTGACCTTGCCATTGAGCACAGACACAAAGCCAGGAAACTAGTCAGAGTTGTCTGCAGGCCCCAGTCAAGTCAAGGTGGAGAGCTTTCTCTCAGGGGTTTCCTGTGCAGTAAATCAGGGGCAGCCTACAGCACCAGTCCAGGGCCTGCTCAGGGCAATCAGAGTCAGGAGCCTCTCCTTATCATGGGAGAGCTATCGAATGGCAGGCAGCCTGCCTCCCGCCTTGAGTCTTTTTGTCCTGTTTGGGCTGTTCTCCTCCTGCAATGAGTATGAGGCAGGTATTATGGGAGATAAAAGTGGGTGGCACAGTTGTTGCTGTTGGTGCTGGTGGGAAGGTGCCCTGACTGAGTGAGTAGGCAGTGCAGAGGGCAAGCAGGGTTAGTGGTGTTGGGGGTTTGGCTGGATAACAGCCAGTGGGGAAGATGTTGCAGACAATAGGGAGAGTGGGAAAGGATGAGCCTTAGTGGGTGGTGGGTACAGGAGCAGAAACAGATGAGAGTGAGGTATTGGGGAGAAGATGGTGCAACGTAACCTGGCAGAATGGAGAAGGACAGTGACCTTCTTCGGACAGAGCTGGGCATTCCTCCAGGCGGCTGAGACTGCACTGACCCGGGTGGGAACCTCAGACAGGGCTGGCATGGTCTGGTGTCGGGGTGTCCTCTCCTGCCCCTGGAGCTGGAGAAAGTCCTGTGTCAGCAGCACCCCATCCAGCAGGAGTCGGCCCACAGTGCGGGGTACCGATTTCCCCCTGTCTGCCATTCCTGCGGCAAATATCAGCAACTGTGCAGGGCAGCTCCACACTGACAGCTTCATCATTCAGTCACGATCCAAGCAGAATACAGAAAGTACAGGAGAGAAATTAAGAATGGAATGGGTAAAGAGACTTAATCTAACCTCTGGTTACTGACTCACTTCTCAAAAGGTTTTGTTTCTCTGTAATCCATCAAATCTTCTCATAACTTTAAGCAAGCGGTCAATCCCAAATTGTTTAGTTCCTCCACACAATTGAAATCCCTTTTCTCTGGCTCCAGACTGATTAACCTGCTTGGTCTCCACTTCAACCCTGACTTCCTGCCGAACTTTCTAAAGGTTCCTTTGTTTGCGTATTCCAGACCAGGACAGCAAACGGTTTATTACCCTGCACTGATGGGACCAGGAGGGAACATTACCAATGGAAAAACACACACTAAGTAATAGAAAGTTAATGCAGGAGGAATGCACATCACTGTTATCCTTTATATACCATGTGCATGACCTAAATGATATTGCAACATTGCCTTAAATAAAACATATTGGTGCAGAGCCCTCTCTATCTCACCCTCAAGTGACGACTCAGACATTGTGGAGATTACAATGATACTTTCAGTGTTTCAGGGATATACTAGTTGCTGGTTTATCAAGAGTGCCAGTTCATATGGTGACTTTTAAAACAACGTTTGTTGTACATAAAGCAATCCCTATGTATTTGTATATTTATAAAGCCAAGCATTGTTAGCGCTGACATGATTGTGGATAATATTAAGGCCTAAAAATGTGGAAACCTGGTTGAGTTTAAGGTAGATTAGATTCCCTACAGTATGGAAACAGGCCCTTCAGCCCAACAAGTTCACACTGACCCTCCAAAGGTAACCCACCCAGACCTTTCCCCTACCCTATATTTCCCCTGACTAATGCATCTAACACTGTCGCCAATGCACATCACCTGCATATAAAATCTGATTGAAGATTTGTAGCTCGGGTATCCGTTGTTGTGGTTCTGCTCGCCGAGCTGGAAGTTTTTGCTGCAAACGTTTCGTTCCCTGGCTAGGGAACATCATCAGTGCTGTTGGAGCCTCGTGTGAAGCGCTGCTTTGATGTTTCTTCCGGTATTTATATTGGTTTGTTCTTGCCGCTTCCTGGTGTCAGTTTCAGCTGCAGTGATTTGTATGTGGGGTCCAGGTCGATGTGTCTGTTGATGGATGTTCTTGCCGTTTCCGGGTGTCAGTTTCAGCTGTAGTGGTTTGTATATGGTGTCCAGATCAATGTGTCTGTTGATGGAGTTTGGGGATGAATGCCATGCTTCTAGGGATTCTCTGGCTGTTCTCTGTCTGGCTTGTCCTATGATAGTGGTGTTTTCCCAGTCAAATTCATGTTGCTGGTTGTCTGAGTGTATGGCTACTAGAGATAGCTGGTCGTGTCGTTTTGTGGCTAGCTGATGTTCATGGATGCGGATCCGCATCCATGAACATCAGCTAGCCACAAAACAACACGACCAGCTATCTCTAGTAGCCATACACTCAGACAACCAGCAACATGAATTTGACTGGGAAAACACCACTATCATAGGACAAGCCAGACAGAGAACAGCCAGAGAATCCCTAGAAGCATGGCATTCATCCCCAAACTCCATCAACAGACACATTGATCTGGACACCATATACAAACCACTACAGCTGAAACTGACACCCGGAAACGGCAAGAACATCCATCAACAGACACATCGACCTGGACCCCACATACAAATCACTGCAGCTGAAACTGACACCAGGAAGCGGCAAGAACAAACCAATATAAATACTGGAAAAAACATCAAAGCAGCGTTTCACACGAGGCTCCAACAGCACTGATGATGTTCCCTAGCCAGGGAACGAAACGTTTGCAGCAAAAACTTCCGGCTCGGCGAGCAGAACCACAATCACCTGCATATCTTTGGACAGTGGGAGAAAACCCATGTAGACGCAGGGAGAATGTGCAAAATCTACACAGACAGTTACCCAAGGCAGGAATCGAGCCTGGGTCCCTCGTCCTGAGAGACTATAGCACTAACTGCTGAGCCACTGTGCCACCCCACAACCAACAGCAAAATGTCGTTTACTTTGAACTTGTTTCATGGTGCCTGTGCGAGCTGATAAAGAATGTTTCAACCTTTGACCCAGTTGAGAGGCTTTGAGAAGCAAGACAGTCCTAGGATTGCTATGGAGATAATTATTGAAGATGAGACTCTTCTGTAAACATAAATTGGTACATGTAGGTTACAAAAAGGAACATAATTAAATAGAGGAATGCAAATCTGGAGTTTGCCAAAAATAAGCTCTGTTGTCATTAACCAAAGGACTCAAGTTAATGTATGACAGAAAGAATGAGGTCAAGTAAAGTAGGTAGGTTCTATTCGCTCTCTAAAGAGAGAAGAAATGTCACTGCAGAAGACTTGCAAAGGATGTGTCTGTGTGTGTCACAGGGTGTGATGTGTGACTGTCAATGTAATCAATCTTGTTCAATTCATTTTATTCTACATTGGATGACATCATCACTCAATCTGGACACCGTTGTCACATGGTGCGGGTGCAAGATCGATGTAGTAGAACAAAGAACAAAAAAAATTATACAGCCCAGGAACAGGCCCTTCGGCCCTCCAAGCCTGACCTGATCCAAAGCCACTGTCTAAATCTATTGCCCAATTCCTAAGAATCTGTATCCCTCTGCTCCTCAACTACTCATGCATCTGTCCAGACGCACCTTAAATGAATCTACCGTGCCTGCCTCTACTACCTCTGCTGGCAACCCTCTGTGTAAAGTACTTGCCATGTATGTCCCCCTTAAACTTTTCACCTCTCGCCTTGAACCTGTGACCTCTCATTATTGAATCCCTCACCCTGGGAAAAAGCTTATATCTGTCAACTCTGTCTATACCCTTCATGATTTTGTAGACCTCAATCAGGTCACCCCTCAATCTCGTTTTTTGTAATGAAACCAATCCTAACCTACTCAACCTCTCTTCATACCTAGCACCTTCCATACCAGGCAACATCCTCATAAAACTTCTCTGCACCATCTCCAAAGCGTCCCCGTCCTTTAGGTAATGTGACGACCAGAACTGTTCACAGGGTTCTAAACGCAGCCAAACCAAAGTCTTGTACAATTGTAACATGACCTGCCAGCTCTTATACTCAATGCCCCATCCGATGAAGACAAGCATACCATATGCCTTCTTGACCATTCTATTCATCTGTGTGGCCACCCTCAGGGTACAATGGACCTGAACTCCCAGATCTCTCTGCTCATCAACTTTTCCCAAGGCTTTTCCGTTTACAGTATAGTTTGCTTGAGAATTAGACTTTCCAAATTACATCACCTCACATTTATCTGGATTGACCTCCATCTGCTACATCTCCACCCAACTCTCCAGTCTATCCATATTCTCCTACATTCTTTCACAGTCCTCTATGCTTTCTGCTCCTCCACCAATCTCCGTGTCACCTGCAAACTTACTGATCAGACCAACAATGCCCTCTTCCAGATCATTTATGTATATTGCAAACAACAGTGGCCCCAGCACTGATCCCTGTGGAACACCATTTCGAGAAACTCCCTTCAACTACTACTCTCTGTCACCTGTTGCTCTATTTGTTCTTTATCCACTTAGCTAGAACACCCTGCACACCATGTGACTTCATTTTCTCCATTAGTTTACCATGGGAAACTTTATCTAACACCTTACTAAAGTCCATGGATATGACATCTACAGTCTTTCCTTCATCTATCAACTTGGTCACTTCCTCAAAGAACTCTCTTCAGGCATGATCTAGCCCACACAAAACCATGTTGCCTATCATTGGTAAGCCGATTCTTTTCCAAATATAAATCGATTTTATCCTCCAGTAATTTCCCAACACTGACATCAGGCTCACTGGTCTATAGTTACCTGGAATATCCTTACCACCCTTCTTGCACAGGGAGACAACATGAGCAACCCCCAACCCACCCAACCCCCTCAGTCCTCCGGCACCTCACCTTACAGGATGCTGTAAAGATATTTGTTATGGCCCCAGCTATTTCCTCTCTCGCTTCCCTCAGCAACCTGGGATAGATCCCATCCGGTTCTGGGAATTTGTCCATCTTAATATCCTTTAGCTTACCTTCCCTCCTCATGTCAATGTGATCCAGAGTAAACAGACTTCTATCTCTAATCTCAACATTGATCACCTCTCATTCCTCAGTGAACACTGATGCAGAGTAATCATTGAGCATCTCATCCATTTTCTCAGGTTCAACACACAACCTTTTTCCTTATCCTTTAGTGGACCAACCCTTTCTCTGGTTACCCTTTTGCTTCTTATATAAGAATAAAAGGCCTTGGGACTCTCCTTAATTCTGCTTGCCGGTGCGGTGCTGCACAGCTACATGTCCACTCCCTTGACTGATGATGGCTGGAAACCACAACAAACTGTCTGGCTTTGTGTCTGCACCAAAGGGAAGACACGACAGAAATATTGAGAAACTTTCAGTGACTGTCTAGTCAGAGGCAGAGGTAGAGGTTTCTGAAGCCAAGAATGAGACATCAGAATGGTGTGTTTCCTCCCTGGTGTCAGGGTCAAGGATGTCTCTGAGAGGGTGCAGAATTTTCTTACAGCGGAGAGGAAACAGCAGGAGGCCATTGTACACATTGGAACCAAAAACATAAGAAGAGAAAAGGACAAGGTTCTGATGGGAGAATATAGGAAATTCGGGAGGAAGTTAAAAAGTAGAACCTCAAGGTGCCACGTGCTAGTGAGAGTAGGAATAGAGGATAGAGCAGATGAATGTGTGGCTGTGGAACACATGAAGGGGAGAAGGATTCACATTTTTGGATCATTGGAATCTCTTCTCAGGTAGAAGACTTGCACAAGAAGGACAGGTTGTGCCTGAATTGGAAGGGGACTAAATATACTGATGGTGAGACTTCCAAGAGTTAATGGGGAGGATTTAAACTAGTTATACAGATGGTAAGAAAGGAGATCAGTCTGAGACTGGTACAACTGGGAAAAGGAGAAAGTCAAACAGTCAAGGCAGGCAGGACCAAAGCAGAAAACGAGGTAGGACTGATGAATTAAACAGCATTTATTTCAATACAAGAGGCCTAACAGGTCAGGTTGTTGAAATCAGGGAGTGGTTGGGAACTTGGGGCTGGGATATCATAGTAACTACAGAGATGTGTCCCAGGGATGCACAAGACTGACAGCTAATGTTCCAGGGTGTAGGTGTCATATGAAGGATCAAAATGATACAAGAGAGGAGGGGAGTGGGGTTTTTCATCAGGGATAACAATACGACTGTACTGAGGGAGGATATTCCTGGGAGTACATCCAGGGAAGGTATTTGGGTGGAACTGAGAAATAAGAGAATAATGATCACCTTATTGGGATTGTACTTTCGATCCTCCTCCCACCCCAACAGTCAGTGGGGCAATTGAGAAACAAATTTGAAAAGAGATCTTAGTAATCGGCAGGAATGGGGCGGCCCGGTGGCTCAGTGGTTAGCACTGTTGCCTCACAGCAACAGGGACCCGGGTTCGATTCCAGCCTTGGGCCACTGTCTGTGTGGAGTTTGCACATTCTCCCCGTGTCTGTGTGGGTTGCTCTGGTTTGCTCCCACAGTCCAAAGATGTGCAAGTTAAGTGAATTGGTCATACTAAGTAACCCGTAGCGTTAGGTGCATTAGTTAGGGGGAATGGGTCTTGGTGGGTTGCTCTGCGGAGGGCCGGTGTGGACGAGTTGGGCTGAAGGGCCTGTTTCCACACTGTAGGGAATCTTATCTAACCTAAAAAATCGGGGCATAATGCGTGGGATCACAGAATCCTTACAGTGTGGAAACAGGCCCTTCGGCCCAACTAACCCTCCAAAAATTAACACTTCCATACTCATTCCCATATCATATTAACCTATATTTAACATTATAAATGCACCTAACCTACACATCCCTGAACACGATCGGCGATTCAGCATGGCCAATTTAACTAACCTGCACATTTTTGGAACATGGGAGGAAACCGGAGCACCAGAGGAAACCCGCACAACATGGGGAATATATACAAACTCCGTACAGACAATCACTTGGGTTGGAATTGATCCCGGGTCCCTGGTGCTGTGAGGCAGCGATGTGAACCACTGAGCTACTGTGCCGGATTTTAACTTTCAAGCATAGACCTGGACTGCCTCAGTGTTCAGGGTTTGGATGGCGGGCACTTTGTTAAGTGTATACAAGAAAATTTCCTGATTCAATATGTGGATGTATCTACTAGAGAAGGAGCAACATTTGACCTTCTTGTGGGAAATTAAGGCAGGGCAAGCGACTGAGGTGACAGTGGGGGGAGCACTTTGGGGCCACTGATCATAATTCTATTAGCTTTAAAATAGTGATGAAAAAGGATAGACCGGATCTAAAAATTAAAATTCTAAATTGGAGAAAGGCCAATTTTGATTATATTAGACAAAACCTTCAAAATATTCATTGGGGGTGGATACTTGCTGGTAAAGGGACAACTTGAAAGGGGCAAGCCTTCAAGAATGAGATCACAAGAGTCCAGAACTGATATATTTCTGTCATGGAGAAGGCTGAGGCTGGTAGGTGTAGGGAATGCTGGATGGCGAGAGAAATTGAGGTTTTGGTCAAGAAAAAGAAGGAAGCATATGTCAGCAGCGATCGGGTAACTCCCTGAAAGAGTATAAGGGCAGCAGAACATATACTGAAGAGGGAAATCAGGAGGGCAAAAACGTGACATGCAATAGGTATGGCAAGAAGTGTTAAGGAGAATTCAAAGGAATTCTAAAAAATGCATTACAGACAGAAGAGTAACTAGGGAGAGAATAGGACACTTTAAAGATTACGTGAATTGGCCATGCTAAATTGCCCGTAGTGTGAGGTGAAGGGGTAAATGTAAGGAAATGGGTCTGGGTGGGTTACGCTTCGGCGGGTCGGTGTGGACTTGTTGGGCCGAAGGGCCTGTTTCCACACTGTAAGTAATCTAATCTAATCTGAATCTATCTCTCCAATTGCTGTGCTGCATTGACCACTATGGAACTGAGGGGTGTTGAAGATTGTATGAGTCAGGACCCCTCCCTGGAATACACACACTTACCTGGCGAAGCCTTTGTCGATAATTGCTGAATAAATGGACCCAGCGGGGCAGAAGCTGCTCCTGAGTCTGTTGGTATGTGTTCAAGCTTCTGAGTATTCTGCCTGATGAAGGGATTGGAAGAGAATAATCCCGAGGTGGGAGGGGTCTTTGGTGATGTTGGCAGCCTTTCCACAGCAATGAGGAGAATAAATGGAGTCCTTGGTTGGGAGGTTGCCTTCCGTGATGGTCTGGGCTGTGCACATCCTAGGACCCACTGCAGGACTCTGAGATGGATCATCCACTCGGCATTTCTGCCTGAAGGTTGCTGTGAATGCTTCAGCGTTATCATTTACATTGACGTGCTGGGCTCTTCCATCATTGAGGTTGGGGTTACTTGTGGAGCCTCCTCCTCTGGTGTGTTGTTTAATCCTCCATCACCATTCAGACTGGATGTGACAGAACTGCAGAGCGGAGATGTCATCCAGTGGTTTTGGGAAATCTAGTGTCTGCCTATCTCTTGTTGCTTTTTATGTTGGGCATGCAAGCTGTCCTGTTTGGTAGCTTCACCAGGCTAACATCTCATTACTTGGTCTGCCTGTTGCTGTTCCTGGCCTGCCCTCCTGCACTCTCCATTGAACCAGGGTTGATCCCCTGGCTTCACGGTCATGGTTGAGGGAGGGACATGCTGAGCCATGAGGTTACACATTGTGCTGGAGCACAATTCCACTGATGGCCCACAGCACCTCATGGATGTCCAGGCTGGAATTGCTCAATCTGTCCCATTTATCACGGTGATAATGCCACACAAAATGATGGAGGGTATGCTCAAGGTGAAGGTAGAATTTTGTCTTCACAAGGGCTGTGTGATAGTAACTCTTACAGGAAATGTCACGAGCACATGCATTTGCAGCTGGTGGATTAGTAAGGATGAGGTCAAAGATGTTTTTCCCTCTTGTCGGTTGTCAAACTCAGGGAAAATTTGTTTCATGGGGGTAAAAGAGGGGGAGGTGTGGCATTGCTTGTCAAAGATACAGCAGTGGAAAGGACGATGGATGAAGACTCGCCATCTGAGGTAGTTTGGGCTGAGCTTAGAAATAGGAAAGGTGAGGTCACCCTGTTAGAAGTTTTCTATAGGCCTCCTAATCGTCCTAGAGACGTAGAAGAAAGGATTGTGAGGATGATTCAGGAGAAGAGTGAAAGTAATAGGGTGGTTGTTATGGTGGACTTTAACTTTCCAGATATTGACTGGGAAAGCTATAGCTCGAGTACGTTAGATGGGTCGGTTTTTGTCTGATGTGTGCAGGAGGGTTTCCTAACACAATATGTAGACAGGCCAACAAGAGGTGAGGCCATACTGGGTTTGGTTCTGGGTAACGAACCAGGCCAGGTGTTAGAATTGGAGGTAGGTGAGCACTTTGGGGACAGTGACCACAATTCGGTGACTTTTACTCTAGTGATGGAGAGGGATAAGTGTGTACTACAGGGCAAGATTTATAGCTGGGGGTAGATAAATTATGATGCGGTGAGGCATGACTTAGGATGCGTGGCTTGGAAAAGTAGGCTTCAAGGGAAGGGTGCAATCGATAGGTGGAGCTTGTTCAAGGAGCAACTATTGAGTGTCCTTGATAAGTATGTACCTGTCAGGCAGGGAGGAAAGGCTCGTGTGAGGGAGCCATAGTTTAATAAGGAATTGGAATCTCTTGTTAAAGGGAAGAGGGCAGCCTATGTAAAGATGAGGCGTGAAGGTTCAGTTGGGGCGATTGAGAGTTATAAGGTAGCCAGGAAGGATCTAAATAGAGAGCTAAGAGCTGAAAATGTGTTGCTGGTTAAAGTGCAGCAGGTCAGGCAGCATAAAAGGTAGGGAGGAGGGACTTGGGGGAGGGGCGATGGAGATGTGATAGGTGGAAGGAGGTTGGGTTGGTAGGTCCGGGCGTCCGGACCTACCAACCCAACCACCCCGTGGCTCAACACTTTAACTCTCCCTCCCACTCCACCAAGGACATGCAGGTCCTTGGCCTCCTCCATCGCGAGAACATAACAACACGACGGTTAGAGGAAGAGCGCCTCATCTTCCGCCTGGGAACCCTCCAACCACAAGGGATGAACTCAGAATTCTCCAGTTTCCTCATTTCTCCTCCCCCCACCTTGTCTCAGTCGATTCCCTCGAACTCAGCACCGCCCTCCTAACCTGCAATTTTCTTCCTGACCTCTCCGCCCCCACCCCACTCCGGCCTATCACCCTCACCTTGACCTCCTTCCACCTATCACATCCCCAACGCCCCTCCCCCAAGTCCCTCCTCCCTACCTTTTATCTTAGCCTGCTGGACACACTTTCCTCAATCCTGATGAAGGGCTTTAGCCCGAAACGTCGAATTTCCTGTTCCTTGGATGCTGCCTGACCTGCTGCGCTTTAACCAGCAACACATTTTCAGCTCTGATCTCCAGCATCTGCAGACCTCACTTTTTACTCAGAGAGCTAAGAGCAGCAGAGAGGGGACATGAAAAGTCATTGGTTGGTAGGATTAGGGAATACCCAAAGGCTTTCTGTAGGTATGTCAGGAATAAAAGAATGACTAGTATAGGAATAGGTCCAGACAAGGATAGTATTGGGAAGTTGCGTGTGGAGGCTGAAGAAATTGGAGAGACACTGAATGAATACTTTCCGTCAGTATTCACTCAGGAACAGGACATTGTTGCTGATGTGAATATTGAGTCACAATTAACTAGAATGGATGGCTTTGAGATATGTAGGGAAGAGGTGTTGGAAATTCTGGAAAGGGTGAATATAGATAAGTCCCCTGGGCCTGATGGCATTTATCCTAGGATTCTCTGGGAAGCAAGGGAGGAGATTTCAGAGCCATTGGCATTGATTTTTATGTCCTCGTTGTCTACAGGAATAGTTCCAGAAACAGGAGGATAGCAAATGTGGTCCCCTTGTTCAAGAAGGGGAGTAGGGATAACCCTAGTAACTATAGGCCAGTGAGTCTTTCCTCAGTTGTGGGCAAAGTCTTAGAGAGAATTGTAAGGGATAGGATTTATGAACATCTGGATAGGAATGATGTGATCAAGGATAGTCAGTATGGTTTTGTGAAGGGCAGGTCGTGCCTCACAAACCTTATTTAATTCTTTGAGAAGGTGATGAAGGAGGTGGACGAGGGTAAAGCGGTAGATGTGGTATATATGGATTTTAGTAAGGCGTTTGATAAGGTTCCCCATGGTACGCTACTGCAAAAAATACGGAGGTATATCATTGAGGGTGAATTGGAGGATTAGATTAGGAATTGGCTGGCTGGAAGAAGACAGAGGGTAGTAGTTGATGGTAAAGGTTCATCTTGGAGTGCAGTTATCAGCGGTGTTTGGCAAGGATCTGTTTTGGGATCATTGCTGTTTGTCATTTTAATAAATGACCTGGAGGAGGGGCTAGAAGGTTGGGTGAGCAAGTTTGCGGATGATACGAAAGTCTGTGGAGTTGTTGACAGTGAGGAAGGATGTGGCAGGTTACAGCAGGATATAGATAAGCTGCAGAGATGGGCAGAAAAGTGGCAAATGGAGTTCAATGTAGCTAAGCGTGAAGTGATTCACTTTGGTAAGAGTAACAAGAAGATGGAGTACTGGTCGGATACTTGGTAGTGTGGGTGAGCAGAGGGATCTTGGTGTCCATGTACACAGATCTCTGGAAGTTGCCACCCAGGTAAATAGTACTGTGAAGAAGGCATATGGCGTGCTGGCTTTTATTGGGAGAGGAATTGAGTTCCGGAGTCCTGAGGTCATGTTGCAGTTGTATAAGACTCTGGTGCGGCCGCATCTGGAGTATTGTGTGCAGTTTTGGTCGCCATACTATAGGAAGGACGTGGAGGCACTGGAACGGGTGCAGAGGAGGTTGACCAGGATGTTGCCTGGTATGGTAAGAAGATCGTATGAGGAAAGGCTGAGGCACTTGGTGCTGTTTTCATTGGAAAAAAGAAGGTTTAGGGGTGACTTGATAGAGGTGTACAAGATGATGAGGGTTTTAAATAGGGTTGACTATGAGAACCTTTTTCCACGTATGGAGTCAGATATCATGAGGGGGCATAGCTTTAAATTAAGGGGTGGTAGGTATTGGACTGATATTCGAGGTAGATTCTTTACTCGATGTGTCGTGAGTTCATGGAATGCCCTGCCAGTAGCAGTGGTGGATTCTCCCTCTTTATGGGCATTTAAACGGGCATTGGATAGGCATATGGAGGAAAGTGGGCTAGTGTAGGTTAGGTGGGCTTGGATCGGCGCAACATCGAGGGCCGAAGGGCCTGTTCTGCGCTGTATTTTTCTATGTTCTATGTTCAATGTTCTATGTTCTATTACTCCAAGAACTAACCTGGGAAAAGGCTGTCCTGAAACCACCAGAACTGGATGGACCATTCCTCTGGCACCAAGAATAGGACCCAGGCAGGACACCAATCAGCTCATTCATTGAGTGTGACGGTCCCAAACGTATCACCACCAACTCCATCAAACTGCGTGATGATTCTCTCAGAAACATGAAGTTTTTCATTTCCATCCATTCAAAGGTCCACAAGCGTGAAGTCAATCAACCGACAACACAGCCATCTTAAACAGGTAACTTGTACAATTTGTGTTTGTATTTCTGTGAGTAATATAAATGCACACCTTCTCGCTCAAATTTCTGTGCATGTCTCTTTATGTGCGTGAGTCTATGTGTCTGTACCTGTCTGTGTGACTCTGTCACTGTGTTTGTGCATGTGTGTCCATGAGGGTGTGAATGTCTTTCAATGCATGTACATTTCAGATTATTGTGGGAATAAACTTTGGGTGGAATATTTTCACGGTCTTTGTGACGTGGACAAGGTAAGTCATGTGACAGAATCAGGTGACAAGTACAGCAAGGCCCGCCTAACCATCAAGATGGTCATGCTCTTTCTTGTTTTTGATAAGTGGCGTGCGGAAACTCTCACTGAGCAGCAGGGAGATGGGGATTGATGGGCATTAGTGACGGCTAAACACCACCTTGTTAGCAGCCCAACTCAGCTCATTAATATTCAGCCTCACATCTTACCAAACTCAACAAACTCAACAAACAAGCTCAGTTTCTGGGAACATGCAACAAGGAAACCAGAGCGAGTACCTCGTGGATGCAGCTCACTGCTTGGTCTGAAAGACCTTCATGTTGGAGGCCGGACACCAACATCTCAGGGCACAGTCCATGGGCACCGGTCACATGCTCCCTACATCCACGGACATTGATATCTAACACATGCCAGCCTCAAAAAACCCCATGTCATATATCGATGCCACTTACAGGATGCTTCTACACTTCAATGCTGCCCCTTGGTGTGCACTGACAACTCTCATTGTAACGCTGCAGCAAGGACCCTGTACATTCAGGGCCACACACCCAGCTCATGGACTGGACCAGGCTGCATCTCCAGGCTCTCCACTTACTCTCAGAGCACTTACTCACTCGGAGATGACCTGGATGCTCAAGCATCCCTCCTCCCATTGCTTTGGCTCACATTTTCTGCTCATTTTCCCTCTCAGCCAGGCTCATACACTGCTGTCTGACCTTGTCATTGAGCACAGACAGAAAGCCAGGAAGCTTGTCAGAGTTGTCAGCAGGCCCCAGGCAAGTCAAGGCAGAGAGCTGTCTCTCAGGGGTTTCCTGTGCAGTAAGTCAGGGGCAGCCTCCAGTACCAGTCCAGGGCCTGCTTGGGGCAGTCAGAGTCAGGATCCTCTCCTTATCATGGGAGAGCTATCACATTTCATATAAACCCTGAAGACAAGGTCAGCTTGTAATGATGGCTGCACATTCTATACAGATATTTCTGATTTATCAAAGTCTACAGACTTCCTCCCCCACACTATCTCAAAGAACAAGTTACATGTCACTCTCCTGTCACAAAACTTGACCCTTTTTTATGAAAGATGTTCCTTGGCTCAAGGAGACTCTGTCCTTGATTTTTTCAGAGGGTTATTAAACTGGGTCGGGCTCCTATCAGTCTGGTTTGTCACAGAAATGAAAAGGATTTTGAGAGGCCTTTGGTTTATATGTCAACAGATGAGACTGCAGGCCAAAGTGGTCATGTTTTTGAAGTGACCTATATTAAGAAAGCTTTCTTGCTGAGCTGAGCAATTTGAGTTAAGTCTTGAACTTGTTGGATGTTTAACAGGGAGCTGTGTGGAACCTCTCTCTTTTCAGTCATTCAACTTCAACCTGTAAGCACATGTTCCAGTTATACTTGTTTTAAAGAGAGTTTGCTTCTTGGTTTGCTGTGTACATTCGGAACAGCATAATTAAGTCTCGTTGGATGGGCTGAATTCAGCAGGGGTTCTTCATTCTGTTCTTTATGTTTCATTGTCTAATTTGGTGAATAAAGTTTTGTCAGTTTTAAAATCTAGTAGTCAACCTAGCTGTGTTACTCTGGGTAATTTTCACTGTACACTTACCGAAACAAGTTACAAAGTTATGGTCTGGGACTACCTGCTTAAGAATGTTTTGAGTGGTCTGGCTGAGTCCATCACAGATTGGGGGCTCGTCCGAGATTTTAAACAGTGAGTGGTAGATTAGATTACTTACAGTGTGGAAACAGGCCCTTCGGCCCAACAAGTCCACACCGACCCGCCGAAGCGCAACCCACCCACACCCCTACATTTACCCCTTACTTAACACTATGGGCAATTTAGCATGGCCAATTCACCTGACCCGCACATCTTTGGACTGTGGGAGGAAACCGGAGCACCCGAAGGAAACCCACGCAGACACGGGGAGAACGTGCAAACTCCACACAGTCAGTCGCCTGAGTCGGGAATTGAACCCGGGTCTCAGGCGCTGTGAGGCAGCAGTGCTAACCACTGTGCCACCATGCCGCCCATTGGTAGTTGGTAGTATCTTTATTTCGGGTGTTGGTTTGGTAGGGTAGGCAAAGCTTGGGATAGGAATAGCTCTTTCAGTCATGGAAAGTGTTCCGGATGTTGAAGCAGTGACTTTGGAAGGTTTGCATAAGGTGAATAAGACCAAGCTGGAGGAATGAGCAGACCAGCTGGGATTGGACCTGCCTGCTTCTATGAGGAATGGAGAGATAATTGCAGCAATAGCTCAGCATTTAAACTTGCCGGAAAAAAAAATCAGCATCTATAGAGATGGCAAGAATTCAATTGCAAATGAAGCAGCTTGAGTTAGAGGCAAGAGATAAGGAAAGGGCAGCAGAAATGAAACAGTTTCATTTATGATTAGAAGCAGAATAGAGGAGAAAAGAGAGCAGAGAGAGGGAGAAAGAGAGCTTTTGAACTTCAAAAACTGACACTTAAAAAGGAAAGGCAGCTTAAAAGGCTGGAGATAAATGCTGATGGTAGGCTCAGTCAGGAAGTAGTGCAAACTCATGTGGAAGAGCAGAGAGTTAAAACAGCAAGGTTAACAGCTGAAGTGGGCTGATGATTATGAGCTGGTCCATAAAACATGGTTTGGCTTCCAGAATCAATTTCAATCCATGACGCAAAGAAAAATCCTCATGTGGAAAGGGAAAAGTAGATCTCAATGAAGATCATAAGGATAACTTACCACCAGGTAAAAAAGAAACTCTTAATGGGGACAAAGAAGTTAAAACATTCCAGCATTTTCATTGTAATGAACTGGGCCACACGAAATCTCAGTGTTGGTGGGCTGGGAGAAAACCAGATGTAGGAAAACCAGACAAGCTTGGGAAGTTTGTTGGACTGGTAACAATAAGCACAAGGGAAGTTAGACAACTGCCTCAGAGTGTACAAGATGATCAGAGGTTGATGAAGGAGCAAGTGCCAGATCTGCTTAAAAAAGATACTTGTAAGGGTAAAGTTTATTCACATAGGCCAGGAGTAATAGGTAAGAAGGTTCCAACATTAAGGGACACAGGATCCTTTTAGTCTGTAATGCGGAAAGATGAGGAGATATGTACTCCTGAAGGACTATTGCCAGAAAAAGTACTAGTAACACAAATTCATGGTGAGATAAAAAGTGCTCAGTTATGTAAAGTAAGGCCAGAGAGTCCAGAGAAGAGAATTTGTGGTTGGAGCACTGGACAAACTCTCAGCTCCAGGAATACAATTTGCCCTTGAGAATGATATACCTAATTCACTGGCAGGTGTGCTGCCAGTCTCGCTGAAAAGCCATTGGTGACGCAGGCAACTGAAGACATGGAAAATGTTTATCCAGGAAATTTCCCGGATTGTGTGGTCACAAGATCACGAGGCACAAGCTGAAAGCAGGAGGGGTCAAACGGCACAGATAAGGAAGCTGGAATAGTGTTATCCAAAACTTGCTTTGATCAGATAATTCTACCACACAAAGAGCAATAGGTAAGCATGCCAATATTTTTAGCTCTACTAAGCTGATTGAATTACAGTAGAAAGATGAGTTAAAACAGTTATATCAGAATGCATTTACTGAGAAAGAAAATGAATGCATTCCTGTGTGTTATTACTTAGCAAATGATGTCTTAATGAGAAATTGGAGACCATCACACATTCAAGCTGTTGAGAAATGGGCAGAGATTCAGCAAATTGTTTTGGCCGTAGGTTATAGAAAGGAGATGCTGTGAGTGGTGCATGAGCCAACACTTGGAGGTCATTTAGGGATGATGAAAAACAGGCTAAAATACAAAGTATTTTTAATGATGCTCTGTGGTACTTTTCCAGCACCACGCTCTCAAATACAAAATGATGCTGCCATTTTATTACATTTCAGAGATCATTTATTAGCATATTCTGGGTCATATCTGATTGTCAAGCTAAGTTTTTTTTGTCTATCGATCTCTGGCTGGCTTAACAACAATAAAAGAGTGCTATTTTGCAACTTACAAGTGGTCTGACCATTTCTAAGTTTGGGTCACTGCTGGGTCAGTGTACATGGTCAGTGACCCAACACAGCTGTGTGACCCAGCAGTGAGTTCATAAAGCCGTGTGGCCCAGCAGAGACCACGCATGGCCATGTTACTCAGACGTAACTGCACACAGCCCGGTGTGACCCAGCAGTGGCACTGCATGGGCACGTGACACAGACGTAAGCCTGCACAGTCCGGTGTGAGTCAGCAGTGACCCTGCATGGACATGTGATCCGGCAATGACCCCACTAGCCATGTGGCCCAGCAGTGACCCCACACAGTCATGTGGCCCAGCAGTAACCCTCCACAACAGTGTGACCAAGCAGTGACCCCGCACAGTGGCGTGACGCAGCAGTGACCTAACACAACCGTGTGACCCAGCACTGCCCCTTACAACCATGTGACCCAACAGTGACTCCGCACAACTCTGTGACGCAGCAGTGACCCTGTGCAGCCGTATGACCCAACAGTAACCCCACATGGCTGTGTCACCCAGCAGTGACCCTGCATGGCCATGTGACCCAGCAGTGACCCTACACGGCCATGTCACCCAGCAGTAACCCCACACAGACGTATGACCCAGCAGTGACTCCGAACAGCCGTGTGACCCAGCAGTGACCCCACATGGCTATGTAACCCAGCAATGACCCCTCATAGCTGACTGCCTCTGCTGTTTTGAAACAAGTTTCTTTGGACATTGTTTTTCTTCGAAGGAACTCCAAACAGTGAAATTCACAGCTGATGTTTGGAGAACCCTGTGTGGGGAAGCTCACACTGGGAGCAGAGAAGTGTCTGCTTTGAAAGTGCGACCTCAGTGTTCATTTTGTAAATCACAATAGTGATTTGAATGTTTTCTTTTGATTTTATGTTTTATTGAGATCTATCTCTTGATTTATCTTTGCCTGTAGTTGTGTTTTGGAGCAGTCAGTCTGTACTATTCATCATTCCTGATGAAGGGCTTTTGCCCGAAACGTCGATTTTACTGCTCCTCGGATGCTGCCTGCACTGCTGTGCTCTCCCAGCACCACTAATCCAAACTCTGTACTATTGTCTGGGTCTGTACATTGTTAAGCTGCAAAGGTGTCCTTTAGTGGAGTGATGTGCTTTTCCAGTCGGATGTGGGAGATTCGAGAGAGTTTGGCTAATGTGGTACAACTATTTAAGAAAGGTGGTAAGGAAAAGCCAGGAATCTAGAGACCAAGTGAAGTTGACATCAGCGGCAGACAAGTTGTTGGAGAGAATTCAAAGGGACAGGACTTACATGTATTTAGAAAGGCAATGGGTGATTCAGGATACTCAACATGGCTTTGTGCATGGGAAATCATGACTCACTAACTTGATTGAGGTTTTGAGGAAGTGAGGAAGAGAGTTGATGAAGGCAGAGTGATGGCTGTGATCTGCACGGAATTGAGTATGGCATTTGACAATGTTCTGCATATTAAACTGTTCAACAAGTTTATCGCACAAGGAATACAAGGAGAGCTTGCCATTTGGATACAAAACCGGCTTAATAGTCGGAGACCGAGGGTGTTAGAGCAGGTTTGCTTTCAGACTGGAAGCCTGTGACCAGTCATGTATCCCAAGGATCATTGCTGGGCCACTGCTTTTTGTAGTGTATGCAAATGATTTGGAGGTGAATGTAGGAGAAATGGTTTGTAATGTTGCAGGTGATACCAAAATTGGTTTTGGAATGGACAAGTACGAACAAAGGGACCTTGATCACATGGGCTGATGGACTGAGGAGTGACATTTATATCAATTTTAGATGCTGTGTTTTGGATAGGCAAATCAAGGAAGGATTTATACTCTTAATGTAAGGTCCCGGGGAGTGTTGCTGAGTAAAGAGAACTTGTAGGTTGATAGTTCCTTGAAAGTGGAGTCCCAGATTGAGAGGATAGTGAAGACGTTTGGTACACTTGAGTTTATTGGTCAGTGCATTGAGTGTAGAACTGGGAGGTTATGTGGCTATAAAGGATGTTGGAAGACTGCTTTCAATTCTTCTCTCTCCACTATGTGTAGGACGTTGTGAAACGTGAAAGAGCTCAGAAAAGATTTACAATTATGTTGGCAGACTTGGACCTTTCAGCTTTTGGGAGAGGCTGAAAAGGCTGGGGTTGTTTTCCCTGGAGTGTTTGAGGCTGACGGTGACCTGACAGATGCTCAGAAAATCATGAGGGGCATGGATAGGGTGAATAGGCATGGTCTTTTCCCCAGGTTGGGGAGTTAAGAACTAGAAGGGCATAGATTTAAGGTGAAAGGGGAAAGATTTAAAAAGAATCAAAGAAACGACTTTTTCATCACGAGAGTTGTATGTGTATGGACTGAGCTGCCAGAGGAAGTGGTGAACACTGGTACATTAACAACATTTAAAAAGCATCTGGATGGTGTATGAATTGGAATGGTTGAGAGGGATATGGGCCAAATGATGGCAAATGGGAAAAGATTAATTCAGGATATCTGGTCGGCATGGATGAGTTGGACCAAAAGATCTGTTTCCATGCTGTACAGCTCTTTGAGACTCTGACTGGGTGGGTAAGGGGGCAAAGTGAGAAAGGCAAGGCAGCGATGACGTCAGCATTCGTGTAGAGAGCACTAAGAGAGTGAGCAAGGAGCCTGAGATGGAACTGGCCCAATTGTTCTCCTTCAATCTTCCGGTGTAGGTGAAGATTGTATTGCGTAAAATAACTGTACCTGTTTGTTCAAAGACCACAAACTAATTTTACTCTCTCTGCAACTGCACAAAATCACAGGGGAGATTTAGTTGCTTTATATAACAGATGAATTTCTGATGACTCAGATCTGTCAACAACAATTATCTGAAAATCGAATTATCAACAATTGAACAGATAGCTTTCACTTACTACCATTTCCTCACAATCTTCGGAGTTCCTGGTAAGAAGCTGAAGCAGGTTGTGTTATCTTTTCAATCCCACTTTCACTCTGTTCTTTCCCCTGATATATCTCTCAGTGTATAAACCCTCCCTCTTTCTCTCCTCGTGCTGGATCCAGTTTCAGGTGTTCCTACAAGAAACAGCTCATGCTGCAATTTGTGATGTTTAGTTTAGTTTAGTTCCATGAGGACATGAGGTATCTGTGACCTGACGTGTGCTAAATGGTCCTTGCCTGGGAGGAACAGGTACTTTCAGATTTCTGGATCCCAAAGCTCTCTCCGACTGGGTTTTTATTGCCATGTGTCTGGGTCTGTTGCTGGGACATGGGGCTGGATTTGATGTAGGTCAGTGGGATCAGGCAGGTCGATGGGATAGTACCCGGTCCACGTGCTCACACACCTGAACGATCATCACAGTGGGACCAAGAGCTGGTCACATGGTGCCAGGGTCCTCCTCTGTGAAGCAAATGGTGCGGGCAGGTGTCCACAGGGAGAAGGGTCAGGCTGTGAACAGCAGGTCAGCTCCAGCCGTCATTGTACAGGGCTGTGGGCATGAGCAGGCAGCTGAGGAGAAGTGGGATTGTGTAAATATCCTTCAGCTGTGGGGAGGCAGCACTGAGAGTGCAGAACCTTTATTGTTGATGGAGCAGCTTAAGACCGTGAACTTGTCTCCTGTGACAGGGTCATCTTTCACAAACCCATTTGCCAAGGTGGAGATATCATCCACCCTGTCCAGGGTAGGCACAAAGCCGAGGAGTGAGCTCTCCCCTGTGTCTCAGTTATCGTGTAGAGTTAGCAGAGGTGGGCAGTAGATGTAGACATGTCTGGTCAACATGGTTGACGTGCTGCAAGAGGCTGAGTGAGAGAACGAGGACCAGTGGAGGTGTGGCCAAACTAACTCTGATGGAGGGGGAAGAGATGTTGTAGTTGGTCACTCACCTGGAGACCCACTGGGAGGCTGGAGGCTGAGGGGGCAGGAGGGGGCAGGAGGGTGTACACGAGGTGAGATTCAGAAGGACAAGCTTACTCCAGGAAGGAAGGGTAGAAGAAGGGAGATGTTGTCACCATTGGCAGAGGGAGAATGTTGGAATCTCCTCTGAAATGGAGATGTTTGTGACTCTGTTCAACTGATTTCACAGAGAGGGCACTTGTCCTCTTAAATGATCACAGATGAAGATGTCATCATCATTAATCTCTTTTTTATAACAGATTAACAGTTGGTCCTTGTAATCGCTCATTCATGAGCAGCATTACCCACTGAGGGAGAACAGGGAGTTACACAAGGGTTTTGGGATTGTGTCCGACAAATCATTACATCTTGATGGGTATGAGCACATTTGCTGAGGGGTCGGGGGTGGGGGGTGGTCACAAGCACATCCCAATCTCTGGTGGAGGCTGATCGTGCAGCCCTCAGACACTGACAGCAATGGTGGAAGCTGACGAGATGCTGTGCCCCAGTTTGATGGTGATGAGCCTCTGGAGCTGTCTGTTGTGTGACAGTTACTTGATGTGCAATTGGCTGAGCTTCAGAAGTGCTTGTACAACATCAAATGAACAGTGAAGGAGACGATCCAGGCCAGGAACACAGTGATCACGTTTCACAGGAGCATGCAGTGTCCCTGGTTGGGAAGTTGCCAATACACTGATTCCGAACAAGCACCTCAAGCAGGTGCTGTGGGATGTACATTCTGATTTGCAATAGGGTTATGGTGGGTGTTAGAGTTAGTGTTAGGGTTAGGTCTAGGGTTGGGGCTGGGTTTTTGTCTCGAATTTGTATGGGAGTTAGGGTTAGGTCTCGGGTTACAATTTGGATTAGGTTCAGGTTAAGGGTTCATGTTATAGTTGGCATTGGTGTTAGGATAGGGGTGGGTATATGGTTAGGCCCAGGGTTAGTGTTGTGATTAGGATTAGGCTTAAATCCATGGTTTGGTTTATGATTCGGATTAGTGTTAGAGTCAAGGCAGTGTTCGGATTACGGGTTAGGTTTAGGTTTAGTGTTGTGTTTTGGATTAGATTTAGGTCAATGATTAGGGGTGTGTTTAGAATTAGGATTAAATTTAGGCTCTAATTAGGATTGGGGTCAGGGTTAGCTTCAGGGTTGAATTTGAGGGTTGAATTAGGTTACAGTTTTGTGTTAGGAACAGCTTATGGTTATGGTAAGGATTAGGGTTTGGGCTGGATTTGGTTTGGGTTATGTCTTGGGCCAGGTCAAGAGTTAGGGTTAGTGTTAGTGCAATCCATTGCATATTCACAGAGATCAAAGTGTGATGGGATTAGGCTTTGGGTTCAGGTTCAGGTCAGGTTTCAGGTTTCGGATGTGTCTTGCTTCAGGGTTATGGCTTAGATTAGGGTTATTCATTGTGTTGGCACTAAGCTCAAGAAGCAAGAGATACGAGGATGGAGCTATCCAAAGTCATTGTCAGGTCATTAGTCCTCTGCCTGGAAAGTATGGAGGGCCAAGTGAGCCTCAGAGTGGGACATGTGGAGGAGCAGTCACCATTGGGAAGTACCTATCAGGGCACTCCTGATGGGGACAGTTACTCCTCTACCCTCTGCCACTGACTCCAGTGCTTCAGAGAGCCATGGTGATGAAGGAGGTTCCTGACACTGTGCAGGAGAGCCATGGTGATGAAGGAGGTTCCTGACACTGTGCAGGAGAGCCTCACCATGTCAGGGTCCAGTCAGGCTCTGCCAAACAGAGGACCGGCCCAAGGCCATTCCAGACAAAGGGATATTCGAGTCAGCCGCCTGCCTCCAGGACCACTGGCAGCACATGGGGAAGGCTACAGTGCAGCAGGCAGGAACAATGTAAGAAATCACACTGAGTCCATATGGGAGAACATGGGGAATAATT
The DNA here is from genome assembly GCF_020745735.1 of Hemiscyllium ocellatum. Taxonomy (NCBI): domain Eukaryota; kingdom Metazoa; phylum Chordata; class Chondrichthyes; order Orectolobiformes; family Hemiscylliidae; genus Hemiscyllium; species Hemiscyllium ocellatum. Next base: position 91,260,327 of record NC_083410.1, read on the forward strand.
TATGATGTCTTTACAGGAATGGTATTGCTGATAACATTCATTAAATACATATACATGAGGATGGATGTGTTGTTATTGTTTTACTCATTTGGATGGTCTTATGGATGGATATTGACTGGAGGTTTTACTGACCAGTGCTTGTTGATGGTTGTGTCCCAACATCCTTTTCAGTATCTGCCTTTTCTGTGACATAAAACAATGGCCCTGCCACTGGTCAGAGCTTGAGGTGACATTGTGGAGTTCAGCAGGATGTTAATCCTTTTGATAGATCGCCTTGTTGCTTGTGTGAATCTTATTGCAATGCCACTCAACATGTGATCTCATGTGTCTCATTGGGGTCATGAGCCATCTCTTCAATAGATAGCCCTTGCCTCCCAGAATCTATCTCTCCAATGGCTGTGGTACATTGCCCACTATGGAACCGAGTGCTGTCGAAGGTTATATGAGTCATGACCCCTCCCTGGAATACACAAATACACACACATACCTGGAGAAGCCTTTGTTGATAATTGTTGACTAATTAGACACTTAGGGAGTGATCCCCTTTAATATTTACAAATGTTCCTGGTTATCTCACTGAAACCTCAACAGCAACATGCTTGTAATTGATGACACCTTCTAGTTTTGAGGATCCAGCAAGATTTCTGAATCCTGTGGCCATCTTCCTGCCAGGTGAACCTCATCTGTGGTGAAAGTGTTGTCGGTGTGAGCACATCAACCCCTTGACAGTGTCCCCATCTTGAGCCAGTGTTTTACAGGAGCTTCCAGCCCACTGTAAAGATCTCAGTCTAATGCTTACAAAGAGCTGGAGGCTCGAGAGCTCAGTGCCACGGGTGACCATTAAAACTCAGAACTCTGAATACCCAGTCACACTGATGTGTCACAAAGAGACATCACTGACTCCCTGGAGAGACACACTCTGTGCAGACACTGGGACTCCAGATGCTGCAGATAGTTTGTCCTCTGTTTGTAAACTCAAGGCACTGATTGTATAGTCCCCTTTCTGACTGCTGTTATTCTCAATGGTTTCCATACAAAGGACTAGGTCCATTATGTCCCTGTTATACAGAGCCCACCTGCCCCTGGCTATCTGCCCTCTTGAAAGTTCTTGCCTTGACCTCCTCCCCTTTTATAATCCCCGTGGGGACAGCTGCCTCCAGACTCCTGTTTGAGTCTCGGATTTAACAACAGCCCTACCTCGAGTTCACAAGCCCCCTCCACCCCCCTCTCTTCTGATATGTTTTCCTCATGTGCTAAATGACCAACAAAATGTTGTCAAAATAACATCAAACTCAATACTTGCACCTTCATGGGGAAAATCAGTGATTCTTTCCAGCCACTCAGCTTGCAAAGAGTTTGATGGATTTTTATCCGTCTCAGTGCCCTGGCATAACATTGCTGGAAAACCCTCTCCCTCTGTTATTGTCTGTGCAACCTCTGTAATGGAGAATGGATCCCATACAATTGTGGTCAATTGGGCTCACAATGAGCTTCAGTGTGTTTAACTTAATCAACATTTAAAGGAGGCAGCCCCTCCCACCCCCTCCCCACCCTTTTGTTTAATTATAGACAGGCATCAGGCAATGTGGTGGGGGTTACACACACTCAATCCATCTCTGTAAACGGATTCTAGTTTGAGAAAGAAATTTGCTTCATTCCAATCTGTGCAATATTTCTACATATTTGTGAGTTTGCCTAATGGGAAATCTCAGTAACTACATGATGAACAGAATAATATCACAATACTTATTGTAAGATGGCATCAGTGGGAGGAAACATGTGTGGTATGAAACTCAACGTAGATCTATTGGGTCAAATGACCTGGATACATGGCATAATTTCCAAACAATGTTGTGTTATTAACCTGGGGATTCTGCTCTTTTCTTTGCAGCTAACCTCCTGACAATTGTCCTTCTAATTCATGGAGGCAGTGGTCTATCCAAAGTGATCACTCTTTATTTGGTGAGTATGACAGTAGCTGATCTCCTGGTCAATATCTTCAATGGGATAATCTACTACATACTTCCCTACTATTTCCCATTTTCATTTCTACACTTCACCTCAATAATTACCATCAATGAGGCAATCAACTACACAGCTGTTGACTGCTCTGTTTGGCTCACGGTCGCTTTCACTGTTGATCGTTTTGTCCACATTTGTTGCCAGAGGTTGAGAGCAAAGTATTGCAGGGAGGAAACTGCAGCCGTGGTTATAGTGACTGTGTGTGTTGTGTTCTCACTCAAAAATATTCCCTTGTATTTTGCTTTTGAGCCAATCTACATAATTAACAATGTGGAGTGGGGCGCTCATTTCAAAACGCACTACTTTTTCTTACCAGGATGGGTTACTTTTGACTGGCTTGACACAATTTTAAACCCACTATTGCCATTCTTTGTCATTTTGCTGCTCAACACACTGACTGTCCGACACATTGTGATGGCGAATCAAACCCACAAAGCACTGCAAGGTCAACGCGACACCCAGAACATCGACGATCCAGAGATGCAGAGCTGAAGGAAATCCATCACTTTACTGTTCGCCATTTCTGGCACTTTCATCGTGCTGTGGATGCCATATGCTGTGTTCTTCATTATTTTGAGACTTACAGATACGGTTTATGAGCCAGATCATGATACTCATCCCTTACTTGTTGCAAAGTATACTGGAGAAATGTTTCAACGACTGAGCTCCTGTACAAACACATTGAGCTATACATTGGCTCAGTCTAAATTCAGAGAAAATTTGAGAAATACCATAATGTATCCATTTCAATTATTCAACGTGTCAAATATTCTTTTAAATCGTGACTGCAAACAAAGTTGCCAAACATTCACATCAATCTACTGAATACAATTTTGTTCTCATATGTTTATATTAATTACAAGAAACAGTCTTGTCTCTGTGGTGATATTGTCATCTCTGCATCACAGGGTCATGTGATCGAGCACATGACTGAGGCTGACAGAATTCCACTTCAGATGACCTGATAACACAACACTAGTCCACGCTCCTCATTGGATGTAACATTTCCTACAGCACTCCTTTGAGGACAAGCAGTGAAGTCATCCATGGTCTTCTGGCTAATAGTTATCCTCTAACCAAAATCACTGACAGCAGATTGTTTGATCATTTCGCTTATTGTTGAATGTGAGGTCTCTCGATGTATAGATTCACTGCTACATTACAACAATGACTCATTTCTTAAACTACTTTGTGGGTTGTGCAGATTTTTTTTCCTGCTGGCCAGGCCAACATTTATTGCGTGCCCCGAGTTGCCCTTGAGAAGGTGATGGTGAACTGCCATCTTGAACCACTGCAGCCCATCTGCTGAGGGTTGACCCACAGTGCTATAAGAGCAGGAATTCCAGGATTTTGAGCCAGCAACAGTAAGGGATATATTTCCAAGTCAGGATGGTGAGAGGCTTGGTTGGGAATTTGGAAGTTGTGGTGTTCCCATGTTTATGCTGACCTTATCCATCTGGATTGAAGGTTGTGGGTTTGGAAGTTACTGTCTGAGAAAGTTTGTTGAATTTGTGCAGTATATCTGAGTAACTCCTGTGGAGATGTGCTGCAGCTGAGATGACTAACCTCCAACAACCACAAAAGAAATACCTCCACAGATGCTGGTATTCTTTCACAAGCTCTTTGGAAATATGGGACCAGCGTCACTTATTTATAGTCAGAGATCTGCATTCAAAGCAGAGCTGAAGTGATTATTTTTCCTGTCAGAAGGGTCATGGGTCGCATCCACAAGTAACCACTTGCCTTTCCTGATTTTTATACCTGCACAACTTATTCTACATTTTCAAAGCTAAACTCATCACTAAATACCGCACCAAGAACATCCTTAATGAAGAGAGATGTCCCATCACTTTTTCCAAGCATCCTGACCTTTTAAAATGTAAAATACCCTTTAGTATCCAGGTTCTGACCCCGGTCACCTAGCAACCCTGCTTCTGTCAGGGCAATGAGATCATGCATCATTAATCTTATCTTTGCAAACAGTTTATTGTTTTTGTTAAAAATGCATCACTCATTCAGTGAAAGAGTGTGTTTCCTTATTTTTTCCATTTTTTCAATTTCTTGCCTGATTTGATGGTACATTCTTCTGCCTATCCTGCCACAGGCTGGTTATCATTTCCAAATTGTTACCCTGTTCGATTATCTCATATTTTCCTTTTGGCTTATCACATCCCTGTTCACGTGACCATTTCCATAACAATGTTTTTTAAAGCGCTCTCTCCCATCCTAGTTAGACCAACCGAGATGTGGAGTGCATGCGGTGTTAAGCATTATGGGTAGGAAGGAAATATAGGAAATAAATATTCAGTCAGAGGAAGACAAGTTGATGAGGATCAAACTGAAAGAGGCCTGGTACACAAGGCTGAATGCTAACTGTCACTATAGAATCAAGAGCAACACTCAAAACAGCCAATATGATATCGATCCATCATACAAATCGATGGAATACAGGTAAAAGGGACGAATTATTCAACTGTTGAGAGCTTTTTTATCAGCCAACACCTGAAATAACTCCACAGAAGTCGGTATCCCATCATCAAGTCACCCTTTATTTACACGTGGACAGTCCTTGACACTGATCCAGTTCCCCCAGAGCCCAATCTCAGAGTGAACAGAATGTAGGACATGCTTGTTCTTTTTTTTATTTATTAAACAATTCATAGTTTACAAAACAATTGACATTAACAGCTGTATACAGAGAAACAACAATTTTCCAAGGAGAGGAGCAGCAAAGCCAAGCCCCAAACGCTAAGTTTTCAGGGAAATGAGGACAAAACTCAAATCCCAGTTTCAATCATTACAAAGCAGTAACAATGACATTTGTACAGACAAGACAGTCTAATTACATAAAAAACAGTGCATACAATACAGACCCCAGCAAGCCTCCCCGTCCTGCCCACCTTCCGGCCCCTCGAAGGCAGCCCACCCCTACGGGCCTTACATTTCTCTGTCCACTCCATGCCCCTTCCAGTTCTGGGTCCGACCTGACATACCTTCCCACCACGTTGAGGACAGCCCGTCCTATGTCCCCAATACCCCGCCCCCCCACCTTCGCCAGGATGACAGGATGGCCTACCCACCATCTGGTTTCCCTGACCGTCCTTAGCAACCACCTCAAGGACAGCCCGTCTTGTGTCCCCAACACCCCCTCACGTCCCCGCCCACACCTCCCTCAGGATGACAGGACGGCCTACCCACCGTCTAGCTTCCCTAACCGCTCTTAGCGCCTTCTGGCCACCTCTAGGACAGCCTGCCCCGGTAACTGCTCGGGGTGACAGTGCTGAGGACGGTCTACCCACCTTCTGGCTCTTGCTGTACCCCTATGTACCATCAGGCTCTCGCTTACCCCGAATCACCGTCTGGCCTTTGGACTGCCCTGACACACCTTCCGGATGCCTCTAGGACAGCCTGTCCTCTTCCCTGGGACCACAGCGTGCAGGACAGCCCACAAGCCTTCTGGATCTCAACCTGCCCGTACGCACTTTCTGGCACTAGGCCGCTATGACCATCTTCCAACCATCTCTAGGACAGCCCGTCCCAATCACCCCCTTCTCGGACGATAGCGCTCAGAGCAGCCTACCCACTTTCTGGCTCTCGGGGCGAACAGCACCAGGTGGCCTAACCACCGTCCAGCTTTTGGGCCAGCCTCCCCAACTTCAGGTTCACAGGGCAGCCTCCCGACCTTCCGGCTCTTGGGGTGACAGCTTTCAGGACGACCTATAAGCCTCCCAGCTCACAGTAAGGTCTGCCAAACCAAAGGACACAGAAGACAGTGCAGGTGATAATCCCAACAAGCAACATGATAGCGTCAATCATCAGCAAACAGAGTCCTTTCTGGTACACAGAGTCCATTACCATAAACAGTTCTCTTTAAAATGTAGAATCCATTCCCACGAACAGAGTTCACTCCATAAACAAAGAGCATTGTCACAAATGGAGGCCACTCCAAACTGAAGAGTCCATTGCTAAAAACAGAGTGCACAACTGAGAGCAGAGTCCACTCCTGAAGGCAGCAAATGCACACCCCACGGCACACAGGTGTTCAGTCTCCATGGAGTCCTGGCTCATCCTGGGAGAACCAGGCCCACTCACAGGAACACAGCACGTTGTAAAGGTGCAGTTAACTCACAGGGGGTTTGGGTCCACTCCTGAATGTAGGGTATTCGCCTAAACTCCAGGATACAGCAAGTGCTCACCTCCCCGCGTACACACACACACACACACACACACACATACACACACACACACACACACACACGTATTCAGTCTTTGCAGAGGGCCAGTCCCAGGGCTAGGACTTCCCACAGGAACAGCTCATCTGGTAGGATGTATTTTCTCACAAGGGCTCAGTCCAAACACCAAAACAGTGAAGACACATACAAAAAACAAAAAAAAAAACTAGAGTCCAAGGGCTAAGCCCTGCCACAAAATCAGCATAGTCCTTTTCTCAAAGTGAAAGAGGAAACAGTAACAAGCAGCTGTAACCTGCCAGTGACTGTGTGGATCAGGCAGTTTAGACATCAATCCTCAATAATAAAAAACAGGAACACCAATTAACAAACCTGGCTTTGAAATCCAGCCAGTTCAGGAATCAGGCTTTCCCCGAAAACAGACAGAAACCAACAACAGCAGTAACACACTGTATGTGGGCAGCCAGCTGAATCAGTCCCCTCCCTGACACAAAATGGAGGGTCCTTGACACTGATCCAGCTCCCACAATCAGCAGGATGGCTGCCCCTCCTGTTCTTGTCTTTTTTCTTTTTCTTTTCTTAATTACCCTCACATTACCACCTAACTGTGGTAGTGCTTATATTTTCCCCAGCACCATGTTGTGTGTGTGTTTGCAGGTGTGAGACACAGTGAAAGACACAAGGTGTACGAATCTTTATTAAGTTTCCACCACCAGGAAGAAAAGAAACACCCGAGTGGCCAGTGACAAGCAGTGCCCTTCACATCAAAGGGCAATGGTGTGTGATCAAACAGTGAAGGGGAGGGCAGGGACTAAATCAAAATAGAGTTGGAGGGGGAAATAATGCACTCCACTCCCTGAGGCGCCCACCTCACCCTGAACAAATCCAGGGTGTTGGTGGACACCACGTGCTCCTTCTCCAGAGACACCCGAGCTCTGTCATAACTGCAGAAGAGGGGCAGGCAGTCAGCCCTAATGACCCCTGACCCTCCTGTTCTTATTTGTCAGCTAGGGATCCCTGATTGAATCAGGTTAACAGTCCCAGTCAGGGAAATCATATTTGAACATAGAGCTGTACAAGACTGGGCCCTTCGGTGCACCATGTTGTGATGAACATGGCATCAAATTAAACTAACTCCTTCTTCCTGCCATTGTTCGGTGTCCTTCCATACCTTGCATATCGATGTGCTTAACTAAAAGTCCTTTTAACCCCGCTATTGTATCTGTCTCCACCACTTCCAAGCAGCACATTGCAGGCTCCTACCACTCTCTGTGTAAAAGAACTTGCCCCTCACATCTCCTTTGAACTTTCCTCCCTTAATTTAAATGCATTATCTCTAGAATTAAACTTTTCAAATCTGGGAAAAATATTCTTACCTTCAACCCTATCAATGCATCTCATAATTTATAGACTTCTTATAGGCTTCTATCAAGTCTCTCCTCAGCCTCCGCTGCTCCCGAGAAAACAATCTGAATTTTCCGAGCCTCGCCCTATAGCTCAGACCCTCTAATCCAGGCAGCATCCTGGTAAACAGCTTGTGCATCCTCTCCAAAGCCTCCACATCCTTCCCGTAATGTGTCAACCAGAACTGAATGCAATACTCCAAGTGTAGCCTGATCAAAGTCTTTTAAAACTGTGACATTGAATTCCTGACTGTCGTATTCAATTCCCTGGTCAATAAAGGCAGGTATGCCATCCACCTTCTTTACCACCCTATCTACTAGATGGCCACTTTGAGGGAGCTATTGACTTAAACCTCAAGGTCCCTCTGTGAATCAGTGCTGTTCAGGGCCCTACCATAAACTGTATTTTTTTTTCCTTATTGTTTGATCTCCTAAAGTGCAGCACCTCACACTTACTCAAATAAACTCCGTCTGCCATTTCTTCACCCATATCGGCAACTGATCTATAAATTGCTGTATCTTTTGACAACCTCCTACACAATGAACAATTCCAGTGACCTATGTATCATCTGCAACCTACTATCCCACTCATCTACATTCTCATCCAAGTCAGTTATACACATCACAAACTGCAGAGGTCCCAGTTTGGACCCCTGTGGATACCACTGGTCATGGACCTCCAGTCAGAACAATACTCTTCCGTCACTCCCCTCTGCCTTCTATGAGCCAGCCAATTCTGAATCCATGCAACCAGGTTACGATGGATCCCACCTATCTTCATCTTGTGGATGAGCCTGTCTTAAGGGACCTTGTCAAAAGTCTTACTAAAACCATGTAGACAACATCCATTGCTTTAACCTCATCGATCATCTTCATCACCTCCTCGAGAAATTCAATGATATTAGTTAGCTATGACGTGTCTCGCACAAAGCCATGCTGACTATTCCTAATTAGGTCATGTTTTTCCAAATCCTAACTCGAAGAACTCTTTACAATAGCTTCCCAAGTACTGATGTGAATTTCACCGGTCTATAGTTTCCTGGATTACCCCTATTTCCCTTCACGAACGGAAGAACACCATTAATTACTCGCCAGTCCCTTAGACCTCTCCAGTGGTTAATGAGGATACAAAGATCTTGGTCAAGGCCCCAACAATTTCCTCTCTTGTCTCTCCCAATAATCTGGGGTAGTTACCATTGGGCCCTGCGAATGTATCTACATAATTTATTTTCAAAAGACCCAACAAGATTTCTTTCTTGAACTCAAAATGCCTGAGGATATTAGTGTGCTACACAAAAAAATTCACGATCCTCCATATCCCTCTTCTGGGTGAATACCGACACAAGCCCTCATGTAGGACCTCACCCATATCCTAATCAACCAAGCACAACTTCATTCCTTTACTGTATGCTTGAGTGATCCTACCTTCTCCCTGGTTATCCTCTTGTTTTTAATATCGGTACAGAATGCCTTGGGATTCTCTTTAGCCCTACTTGCCAAGATCACTTCATGGCCCCATCTTGTTCTCCTAATTCCCTGCCTGAGTTCTTTCCTGCTTTCTGTATTTCCTTCATCATCCCTGTCTAATTTTAGCTTCTTTAACCTTACATATGCTTCTTGTTTTCCTTTTGACAAAATTCACAAACTCACTCATTATCCAAGGGTCCACATTAATAACGCTGCTGGAGCTATCCCTGTAGTTGCATGAGGAGTGGTCCCATAATCAGACAGGAACTGCGACAGTTTGGTCTCTAGTGAAGCTGAAGGCTGTTCCTTTAAGCCTACTTTCAAAGTTTGGACTGATGTCTCTGACAGACCATTGGATGATGGATGGTATGAAACTGTCCTGAACTGTTGAATACCATTTGACTTGAGGAAATACTCAGATTGTCTGCTGGGAAATGATGGCCCATTATCTGTGACCAACACTTCCAGGACTGTGTGTATTATAAAAAAACTGCACACAGTTATTCAATTGGCAGCTCTGTGTTGGAGGAATGGACTTGTTGCTTATCGAACCACTTTGAGTGACCGTCCACAATGACTAAGAACACTGAGCCCAGGAAAGGACCAGCATCGTCAACGTGCAACCGAGTCCAGGGTTTACCCAGCCATTCCCTCTCTGGGTACTGCACCGGCAATACATGGGAACTATTTAAAATGGAACTGGGGAGCAGAAGGTGAACTGATAATGCTGTGGCTTTAAGAGGTTATTTTGTTCTGTTTTTTATTTGAGTACAAGTTTTAAGGTCGACGTGATTAGAAGTCTACCAGACCACTTGAGTAAACAGATTGTGAGGCCTTGGTGTAATTTTTAAAAGTTGGAACAATAGCAGCAGCCTGGATGGGTGTGGTCAAATTCCCTCAGAACGAGGATCTTCAGTTTAGTTTTCAGCAGTTGCTTTTGGGTCTTGAAGAAGTGGCAGCTATTTTTTTCCCTCTCTTGGTTACAGTCAAAAGCTGGGGTTTTTCTACCTGCTACGAGAGTTGCACGTGAGACAATTTATGTACTGAATTTGCCTTTTCCAAGAGTGAGTTTATGGAATGTTCCTGTATTGGAACATTTAATTAGTAATACTTAATGTATCTATTATTCTGTTAAGGTTTCAAATGGAGTTAAATTATTCCAATTCCCCACACAAACTGGGGGCTCTTGTCGGGATCAAAATCTTTAATTCCAGTCTGGGTTTAGGATTATTAAACCCCAAAGGTAGTGAGTGGTAAGTGCTCGTGAGTTTCATTTTGGTTGAATTTGGTTGGAGTAAACAAGGTATACCTTGTGTAATAAAGGCTCTTTCAGTCACTAACAGTTTCCTGGGGTGAAAGAGCTAAAAAGCTGCACCAGGATCTACAGCCTGGCCAGGGGTTGGTTGAGATGAAAGTGACAGATCTCTTTAAAGGATTTACTTGTGAGGGTAAGGTTTACTCATGTATGCCTGGAGGAGCAGGTAAAGAAATTACAATTTCAAGCGCTATGGAAACAAATCAATCTTTGATGGTGAGAGATGAGGAGGTATGTAATTCAGAAGCGGTATTACCAGAAAAGGTGGTAACTTGTGGAAGGCATTGTAAGTAGAGCAGTGTTCTGTTATATAAAGTGAGGTTGGAATGTCCAGTGAAAAGTGAAGAAGTGGTGGTAAGCGTAATAGGGAAATTCTTGGTGACGAATTCAGTTTATCCTTGGTAATGATATAGTTGGATCACAAGTGGGAGTGAAGCCAAGTGTGGTTAAAAAGCCAGTTGAAAACCAGGCAACTGAGGTGTAACAGGAAGTACATTGTGGCGTTTTTCCTGACTGTGTGATAACAAGGTCACAAACACACAGGTTGTAGCAGGAGGAGAAATCCACGAATAAAAATAAGGAAGTTGATTTTCCTTTGTCAGAGATGATGTTGATCAAATGGTTGAGAAAAAGAAAACAAGAATAGTTGAGGACAAAGTGGATATTCTTAGTTCAGAGAAATTAACTGACTTACAACAGAAAGATGAAAAACTAAAGCATGCAGAAAAGAAGAATCTGAGTGTGTCCCTATGTGTCACTCATATAAATGAAGTCTTGATGAGGAAAAGGAGACCATCACACATTCAGATGGATGAGAAATGGGCAGAAGTTCATCAAATTGTTTCAGTGGTGTTTAGAAAGGAGCTCTTCCAGTTAGCACATGAATTCCCAGTAGGAGGTCATCTAGGAGTAAGAAAGCCAAAAGCCAAAATACAAAAATATTTTTCTTGGCCTGGAATGCATGAGGATATGGTTGAATTTTGTTGGACATGTCAAACATGTCAGGTATTTGGGAAACCTCAGACAGTGATAAAACTAGCACCTTTAATACACATCCTCACACTTGAAGAATCTTTTACACATGACATAACTGATTGTGTAGGACCTCAAACAAAAAGTGGGGTTCAGTGTTTGTTGACCATAACAGTTGTTTCCACTAGATTTCCAGAGACTGTTCCATTATACTGTATCACAGCTAAAAGGATTGACGAAGATTTATTCAAACTGTTTACTAGATAGGGGCTACCTAAAAAAATTCAGTTGGATGAAGAATCAATTTTTACATCAATGTTATTCAAGCAAGTTATGGATAATTTAGAAACAAAACAATTCAAATCCACTGAATACCATCCAGAATCATAGGATGTCAGCATATAAACACCACGTTGAGGGCTGATAGTTAAAACTGTCCAGGGGATTGGAATAAAGGAATTCTATTTTTACCAGTTACAATTAGTGATGCACATAATAAATTCTCTACATTCATTCCATTTGAAAGAGCTTTTTGGCCATGAGGTGAGAGGTCCCTTAATTAATTCCTAAAGCATTGTTCACTGGTTCCCTTCCAGTGGAAAATTGAAATGACCTGAATGCATTATTACAAACACATAGGAAGATATGTGGGAATAAGCTGGGAAGTGCCAATCTGATTATGTTTGATGTAGATAGAGGGAATGCTGTTCCCATTGAGCAACATCCAATTAGACTTAACCCTCCAAAGTTGGGACAGGTTCAAAAAGAGATTGAATTGATAAGTTGGAAGTAGATATAGTGACCATATAGAAAATGGAGCTCAGAAATGTTAACTAAAATGGCCCTGGCATATTGGCTGTATTTCCCGGCATCCTAAGCGACAGGCTAATCGAAACTAATTGCTAACATAGCAATTTGTAAGAAGCCAGCCTAGCGGTAAACAATCCTCCCCACAGGTCCGAGGATGAGATAGTACATAGCACTAGATAAAAGGGCAACCATCAGAGGAATACTGGAGCCTCATTGTTTTAGAGCTGTACTAATGAATACATGTGTAGTTTAGAGCAATTTTTGATATCTGAATGTTACCTTGAAAAGCAGAGTAAGAATAATGGGGGCTATGTTAAGAGCTTAACCAGATGGCTGTTGGTATCTGTGTGTGTGTTAGATTTAGAGCACTTTTTTTTGTGTAAGCTTCCAATAAAGTATGCTTTGTTTAATTTTACACTGTGCGATAGCTTAATGATACGGGACTCTGTATTGCGTACGAAGTTATGTATAAATGCAACAACTTTCCCTATCAACGGTGAGAGAATCCACTCTTTAGTACCCGGCGTGGTCTAAGGTGGCTTTTCTCCCAAGCCTTGTTTGTATATTCGTATACTGACAGTCTTGAATAAAAACAGTGCTGTTGAAATGTGTTAATCAAGTGGTGGTTCTCTGTTCTTGGACAGGCGTTCACAAAAAGCCCAGGAGCTCAAAGCTGAGCTTCCACATTTTGGTGGCAGCGGTGGGATCCCAACGGAAGGCGGCTCCTGGTGACGGTTGAACAGGACACGGTCTTGCTGTGGCAAGGTGGACACGGGCCCAACTAGGACGTGAGTATACCGTTTGGGACTCGCGACTAGTGTCTCCCCAAGTCAGGGGTGGACCTGGATCCAACTCACCGCAGCAGGAGCTGCTACTGGACGGGATCCAGAACGAATCAGTGAACAGCTTTTTAAAGGGACCACCACAAAAGCGCTGGGAGTACTATAGAAGGTAGGACAATTTTTTTTAAAAAAAGGGCGCTGGGAGCGCGGGGAGAAATAAGAATAGTTAGATACGTACGGGTTTAAAGTCCCTTGGGGTTAGAGTCCTCATAAAAGCACCACAGTACGTCTGTGTGAGAGGGTTTAAAGTCCCTTGAGCAGGATCTCATAAAAGCACCACTCACAAGTAGTTGTTTAGATACGTACGGGTTTAAAGTCCCATGGGGTTAAAGTCCTCATAAAAGCACCGAGGTACGTATGTGTGAGAAGGTTTAAAGTCCCTTGAGCAGGATCTCATAAAAGCAACACTCACAAAAGGTTAGGGAAAGTTTAGGGAACATTATGGGACAGTTCATGGATAAATGTGAGGATCTGGGATCATTAATTGTAACAGTCTGCGCAGAATATCCTGAGGATGCGCAGTCACTCAGGAAATTGTCAGGATGGCTAACAGAAAAATTGTGACCTGATGAATGGCCTGCAGGGGGTACGTGGAAATTGGAGATTGTAAAAAGAGCTACGGAGTTAGTATGGAAAAAGGGAATAGGAGGAAAGAAGGGTAAGAAAATTATGGCTAAACGAAGAGATGCATGCTTAAAAAAGAAAGAGGAAGACAAACAACAACACGAGCAGAAGGTTTACAACAGTTGGTTACATAATGCTACAAAAAGGGGCTAAGTGTCACTAACGATGGGCTTCCTTTGACCCTCCATGAGCTCAAGGTTGCATGTGCAAATTTTGATGAAAATATTAACAAGAACCAAGCGGTGGAGACGGCATTGTCAGACCTGAGGCTGGGTGCAGGATGGGAAGATAAGGGAATTAGTTCTAGGAATGTGGAATCCCCTCCCCAACCCCCTCCATTGGGTACAATACCCCAGGAGGCAAGTAGTGAAAGGCGTTTTACCCCAAGCACAGGTAAAAAAGGATATCGGCCTCCACCACAGTGTGAACCAAACGGCAATTGCCCTACCCTTGGACAGAGGAGGCTGACGATGACAGTTCAGAGATAGAGCAACCCCCAGGCCACATGTTCCCTAAGCGTACTGTTCCTAACCCTCAAGCGGGACGGGTAAGAGTCCCCGCCCAGCCGCGCGCTGTCCCTCCTGTCGCTGCGATTCTTCACCCTCCTACCATAGAAATTTTTACGCCATGGAAACCGCAGGAAATTTTGACACTGACTATGAATCTCCCTGACAAAGATAAGGATCCACAAAAATGGTGTGAATCAGTTGAAAGCATTTGGCAGGCTTACGGGGCAGTGGGAGAAGATATCTGGAACTTTTTGAGGGTTGTGTTTATTGGCTCTAAGTGGACAACATTTTTGGAAATATTAAATATGCCCCCTGGTGCCAACAGTTGGACTGCCTTTACAGCACAACACCCGAATCAACAACAACAGGAGCAGGAAATTAAAGAAGCAATGCGGCAGGTCCTCAGAAAACCGGTTGACTTAGCAAAAATTATTGATTTAAAACCAAAAAAGGGGAGGGTGCTGAGGAATACCTATAGAGGTTTAATGAAACTTATGGCACATATTCTGGGGATCCTCTTTTCCCTTTGGGAGCGGGGGCTGTCTCACAACAGTATAATAGTCTCTTGATGAACACTTTGCCTAAACCTACACAAGATAGATGGAAAACTAACAACTTAAATTGGATCAATTCCTCACAGGGTGATACAGCTAGGGCAATTAAAGCATTATGGGGCGAGGGTGACGGTCCTAAGGCCGAAAAACTTATTAAATCTGAATTTGTTGTACGGGAAAGTGATCAAAATACCATGGCACCCTTGCGGCAACCTCCCACCCCTCCCCAGCAGACACAGCAGCAGGGCTGTGGAAATTACCCGGTCCCCAGCTGCAGTCTGACAATAGAGGCTATCAGCTGGAACCGGATTTTTATGTCCCAGGCTGGCAAAACCAAAAGGGCTCAGAAAGCTGAATTAATTGCATTAACTAGGGCATGTGAGCTAGCCTCCGGACTTACAGCTAATATATATACTGACTCTAGATATGCTTTCGGGGTTGCCCATGATTTTGGGACACTATGGGAAAATCGAGGCTTCCTCACCTCGTCTGGGACCCCTATCGTACACAGGGAGGAAGTCATTAATTTGTTACAGGCCATTCAAAGTCCTCGCGAATTGGCCATTATTAAATGTTCCGCGCACTCTGCCGGAACGGATCCGGTTTCTATGGGAAACAAACAGGCAGATGAAGTTGCTAAACAGGCTATGGAGCTCCCTGGCTCCTTTATAATGGTTCAGAGGAAATCTATTAGGGCCTCAGTTCCTGACAAGCCGCCTCCCTCCACCGCTGATATTGTTGCTTTACAGGGGGACGCCCCTGACAATGTACTTCATGAATGGACTGATCTGGGATGTTTCAAGGACGTTGACGGTCTTTGGAAAACCCCAGTAGGCCAGGTGTGTATGACTGATGTTTTAGCCATCTGGGTGGTTGATGTTGTCCATCACTTAACACACTGTGGGGCTAGACAAACTGCAGATTTAGTCTGGGAATCTTGGTGGCATCCCAGTGTTCTGCAGTTGGCTAGAGCACAAACTAAAAAATGCTTGACATGTAGGCAGCATAACCCCGGCAAGGGGGTCCCCTGTGCACAGGGTAGAACCCCGCTGCCTGAAGGCCCCTTTGATACGTTGCAAATGGACTTCATTGAGCTACCCAAAATGGCCAAGTGTAAATATGTTTTAGTTATTGTAGATGTTTTTAGTAAATGGATTGAGGCTTATCCTGCAGCCGATAACAAGGCTGACACTGTTGTTAAGACTTTACTTAAGGAGATTATTCCTAGATTTGGTGTGCCGCGGACACTCAGTTCCGATAATGGCCCTCATTTTGTGGCCCTTGTTAGTCAAGAATTTTGTAAAGTTCTTAATATCAAGCAGCAGTTTCACTGTGCCTACCACCCTCAGAGTGCGGGAGTGGTGGAACGGGCTAATCAGACCTTGAAATCTAAATTGACCAAACTGTCAGCTGACAATGGTCTCTCGTGGCTCCAAAATTTGCCCATTGCCTTGTTTCAACTCCGGGTGGCCCCAGCAGGAACCCACCATCTCTCCCCCACCGAGATTTTGTATGGGCGGCCCCTCCGCACTCCCTTTAGCTCTGACTTCTCTGATCCTCCTGTTGACATACATCAGATGTCAGATGGGATGATCTCCTATGTTTTATCCTTAACTGATGCCTTACGCATGAACCATGCGATGGTTAAAGCTGCCAGGCCTTTGCGGTCGGATTTGCCGTTGCCTCCAAACATCCGACCTGGCACCTTTGTATTGATCAAAAACTTTGCAAGAAAGCACGGCTTGGAACCCCGGTGGGAGGGCCCTTTTCAAGTCCTCCTTACCACCCCTACTGCTGTTAAGGTTAAGGGTCGTAAAGCCTGGATCAGCCTACACCATTGCAAGCTTATTGGGGAGGAATGATAATAAGGGGCAGCTACTGCTGTATGTATTTTCTCTTCCCTTGACATAGGTGCCACTAAGGAAGGAAGACTGAAGAAAAGTGAAATGATGAAACCTACCCTCTTTCTCTTTGGCCTCTGCCTAACAGCGACATGGACATCAATGCAGACCAGTAACACCACCAGCGGTGCACCCCCCACTCTCCAAGGGCCTACAAGCAACTCTAGTGCAGCCACCGCGGAGACGTGGATAAAAACAGGCACCCCCGCGATGACTTCACACTCTACAGATGTTACTACTAAAATGACTAATGGTTTTGTGAGTGTGGCACCACGTATTGCTTCTGATGGCCCCAATGGTACAGTAATAGTCCCAAGGGATCTCGTGAGTACTATGAGTGACAATATGACTATTAGAACCCCCCCCCCCAATGAGTTTATCACTGCCCAGAGTGATAGGTACCCAGTCTAATAATATAAGTGAGTCCAGTCAGACCCTAGCTACCCCTTGCAACCTCATCGGGGATTGGTGGGTGGGTATGGAAACAGGAGAATAGCATAATGTTGAATAACACAGGCCCCACGAGAATAGTTCAGGTCAGAGTGAATGCCACGTGTGATCGTCATGGCCCAGGTAACAGTGGGTTTAACCAGACAATTTGTCCCTTGGTCGGCTTTCCTGACTACTCTAAGGCTACTTCTAATTATAGCAGCATAGTCATCCAAAATCTTGCATGGTCACAGGATTGCGTAGAGCATTTGCAAAACCTAACAGGACTTAGACAGTGGTACCCTGAATATAATATTACAACTCTAGATGCCAGGACAGAATGTCCCCGTAATATAACAATTCATAATACTGGCATCTGCCAGGAAGTAATGTATGTATGCCTACGAGGAAATGACACCAAATCCGAGGATACCTATACTTACTTAAATGACACACGCACGTGCTGCCATGCCTTGTGAATAATACTGCAGCGGACCCAGAGACTATTTGTTCAACTTTCCCGGTTACTTAAAATCAAAAAATCTCGCTCACACACCGCACCGGTTTCTTAAGATCCACCGAAAGAAAAGAAGCAATTTACCGGAAGCAACGAGCCTTACCGGCAACATCTTTACTGGCTTCCTTGAAAAAGTAAAAATTCATCTTGACAATCAGACTGATGAAGGAAAGAATACCAAAGTAGTATGTGTCCCAGGCCCACGCTCGGTAGGGTCCGAATTCCTCATGATGGCGGCCCCTACTGGTCAGGATGAATTATGCAGTCTAACGTACAGGCGTACCCAACACACCCCAAAAATTATTCCCTATAGAGACATTTCTGACCAATACCCGATCCAGTATGGTTATCTCAGGCGTTGCTATGACACCTGGCAAGTGGTACCAAAAGGTTTTGTAGTAGCGGTGGTGCCAGAATTTAAATAGTGCATTCATAGTGATACAGTAAAACATGCCATGGGAGACTTAGAAGACAGTAGATGCCAGGCAATAATATCTCATGACCAACCAAGTCAGACCCCTTTGGGGGCCTCCCGGAGGACGATTGGGAATATTGTGTTAACGAAAAGACTCATCCCGACGCCCCTACAAGCCGCATGGGTGCTGTCCTCTTCTACGCTAAACACTGTATTACGCCTGCCCTTAATGGGACATTTTGGTTATCCAATCACACAGCCTATGAATACCTACCCATTAACTTTAAGGGCACTGTGCGCTGATATATTACCTCCCAGCATTCCGGTTATTGAATTCAACCCCAGAGGTTAACAGCGAATGGAAGAAGTGGCATGATCTTAATTCAAATTACAAACCTCATGCTCGAGGCCGGAGAGATCTGTTCCATCAACAGACATTTTGGAGCAGATTCTTTGGTGCCCTTCTGCCCAATTATGGGGTCATGCAAGCCCTGGACCAGATTCGTGATCTCAGTCACGAGCTTGAGGAAATAGCTAAGGCCACTGCTGATGCCCTGGGTCATTTGGAACACGAGCAGACTGCCCTACGAATGATGACCTTACAGAATAGGATGGCTTTAGACTATCTCTTAGCAAGCCAAGGGGGAGCGTGTGCAGTTATTGGCCCGGAGTGTTGTACCTATATTGAGGATGAGAGCTCGGCTGTATATAATGACACTGCACTAATTAACGATGTTGCCACTAAAGCATATGATCTGGACCACACAGACTCAAAGGAGACCTGTGCCTGGTGGAACCTACTGTGTCAGCTGTTGGGATGGCTAAAGTCTATTGGACTGGACATTCTCTCCATTCTGGCCATCATTCTTGGCATTTGTATTAGTATCCGAATCGCTTGGGCCCTTATTAAGAGAAGTTGTCAAACTTGTCCCGCACGACGCCGATGTAAAAAGGAGATAGGCCAGATATGGACACAGAAGGAAGGATTGACACCTACATTTTTGACTGATGGCAATTTAGATGTAGAAACAGGAAAAGAGTTTGCTCGACTTCAACGTATTAATATCTGAAGGTTATCATAAAATGATAAAAAGGGAGGAATGATAAGTTGGAAATAGATATAGTGACCATGTAGAAAATGGAGCTTAGAATGTTAACTAAAATGGCTGAAGCACATTGGCTGTATTGCCCGGCATGCCGAGCGAAACAAATTGCTAACACAGCAACTTGTAAGGGTCCCTGCACAAGCTGGATAAACATGTCCGATCCCATAGATCCGAGAATGATATAGTACATAGCACTAGGTCAAAGGGCAGCCATCAGAGGACTACTGGTGCCTCACGGTCTAGCTGTAACACAGTAATGAGGTTTGAATGTTTACATTTAAGAGCATCGCTGAGATCTGACTGTTACCTTGAAAAGCAGAGTAAGAATAATGAGGACTATGTCAGACTTTAGAGATAGTGTTAATATCTTAACCAGATGGCTGCTGGTGTCTGTGTGTTAGATTTAGAGCATTTTTGATGTGTAAGCTTCCAATTAAGTATACTTTGATTAATATACTTTTCGATAGCCTAATGACACCTGGGACTTCGATGTTGTGGCCAATACAGAGACGTGGGTAGAACAGGGACAAGAATGGCTGTTGCACGTTCCAGGGTTCAAATGTTTTAGTAGGATCAGACATCGGGGTAAAAAAGGGGGAGGCATGGCATTACTTGTCAAAGACAGTATCACAGCAGTGGAATGGACGATGGAAGAGGACTTGCCATCTGAGGTAGTTTGGGCTGAGGTTAGAAATAGGAAAGGTGAGGTCACCCTGTTAGGTGTTTTCTACAGGCCTCCTAATAGTCCTAGAGAAGTAGAGGATAATATTGCGAGGATGATTCAGGAAAAGAGTGAAGGTAGCAGGGTGGTTGTTATGGGGGACTTTAACTTCCCAGATATTGACTGGGAGAGCTATAGCTCGAGTTCATTAGATGGGTCGGTGTTTGTACAATGTGTGCAGGAGGGTTTCCTGACACAATATGTCGACAGGCCAACAAGAGGGGAGGCTATATTGGATTTGGTTCTAGGTAATGAACCAGGCCAGGTGTTAGACTTGGAGGTAGGTGAGCACTTCGGGGACAGTGACCACAACTCGGTGACTTTTACTTTAGTGATGGAGAGGGATAATCGTGCGCCGCAGGGCAAGAGCTATAGCTGGGGGCAGGGAAATTATGATGCAGTCAGGCATGACTTAGGATGTGTGGATTGGAAAAACAGGCTTCAAGAGAAGAACACTAATGAGATGTGGGGATTGTTCAAGGAGCAGCTACTGCGTGTCCTCGATAGGTATGTACCAGTCAGGCATGGTGTAAAGGGCCTTGTGAGGCAGCCGTGGTTTAGTAAGGAATTGGAGTCCCTTGTGAAAGGGAAGAAGGCGGCATATGTAAAGATGAGGCGTGAAGGTTCAGTAGGGGCGATTGAGAGTTATAAGGTAGCCAGGAAAGAGCTAAAGAGCGAGCTAAGAGAAGCGAGATGGGGACATGAAAGTCTTTAGCTGGTAGGATTAGGGAGAACCCAAAGGCTTTCTATAGGTATGTCAAGAATAAAAGGATGACTAGGGTAGGTATCGGTCCAGTCAAGGATAGTAGTGGGAAGTTGTGTGTGGAGGCGGAGGAGATTGGAGAGACATTAAATCAGTACTTTTCATCAGTATTCACTCAGGAACAGGACACTGTTGCTGATGTGAATATGGAATCACAAATAATTAGAATGGATGCCCTGGAAATATGCAGGGAAGAAGTTTTGGGAATATTGGAAAGGATGAATATCGATAAGTCTCCTGGGCCTGATGGCATTTACCCCAGGATCCTATGGAAGCTAGGGAGGAGATAGCAGAGCCATTGGCCTGGATTTTTATGTCGTCATTGTCACGGGAATAGTACCAGAGGACTGGAGGATAGCGAATGTGGTCCCATTGTTCAAGAAAGGGAGTAGGGATAGCCCTAGTAACTATAGGCCAGTGAGTCTGACTTCAGTGGTGGGCAAAGTCTTAGAGAGAATGGTAAGGGATAAGATTTATGAACATCTGGGTAGGAATAACGTGATCAGGGATAGCCAGCATGGTTTTGTGAAGGCAGGTCGTGCCTCACAAACCTTATTGAGATCTTTGAGAAGGTGACTAAGGAAGTGGATGAGGGTAAAGCAGTAGATGTTGTGTATATGGATTCTAGTAAGGCGTTCGATAAGGTTCCCCATGGTAGGCTAATGCTAAAACTTCGGAGGTATGGCATTGAGGATACATTAGAGGTTTGGATTAGGAATTGGCTGGCTGGAAGGAGACAGAGGGTAGTAGTTGATGGATTATGTTCATCTTGGAGCGCAGTTACTAGCGTGTACCACAAGGATCTGTTTGGGACCATTGCTTTTTGTTATCTTTATAAATGATCTAGAGGAAGGACTTGAAAGCTGGGTAAGCAAGTTTGCGGATGACACAAAAGTCGGTGGAGTTGTGGATAGTGAGGAAGGAAGTGGTAGGTTACAGCGGGATATAGATAAGTTGCAGAGCTGGGCGGAAATGTGGCAAATGGAATTCAATGTAGCTAAGTGCGAAGTCGTTCACTTTGGTAGGAATAACAAGATGATGGATTACTGGGCTAATGGTAGGCTACTTGGTAGTGTGGATGAGCAGAGGGATCTTGGTGTCCATGTACACAGATCTCTGAAAGTTGCCACCCAGGTAAATAGTGCTGTGAGGAAGGCATATGGTGTACTGGGCTTTATTGGCAGAGGAATTGAGTTCCGGAGTCCTGAGGTCATGTTGCAGTTGTATAAGACTCTGGTGAGGCCTCATCTGGAGTATTGTGTGCAGTTTTGGTCGCCATACTATAGGAAGGATGTGGAAGCGTTAGAACGAGTGCAGAGGAGGTTTACCAGGATGTTGCCTGGAATGGTAGGAAAAATCTTATGAGGAAAGGCTGAGGCACTTGGGGCTGTTCTCATTGGAGAAGAGAAGGTATAGGGGAGATCTGATAGAAGTGTATAAGATGATTAGGGGTTTAGATAGGGTAGATACTAAGAACCTTTTACCGCTAATGGAGTCAGGTGTTACGAGGGGACATAGCTTTAAATAAGGGGTGGTAGGTATAGGACAGATGTTAGGGGTAGATTCTTCACACAGGGGTTGTGAGTTCATGGAATGCCCTGCCCGTATCAGTGGTGAACTCTCCTTCTTTATGGTCATTTAAGCGGGCATTGGATAGGCATTTGGAAGTTATTGGGCTAGTATAGGTTAGGTAGGATTCGGTCGGCGCAACATCGAGGGCCGAAGGGCCTGTACTGCGCTGTATCCTTCTATGTTCTATGTTCTATGACACGGGACTCTGTATTGCGTGAGATGTTATGTATAAATGTAACAACTTTCCCTATCGAGAGTGAGAGAATCCACTCTTTAGTACCCGGCGTGGTCTAAAGTGCCTTTTCACCCAAGCCTTGTTTGTATATTCGTATACTGACAGTCTTGAATAAAAACAGTGCTGTTGAAATGTGTTAATCAAGTGGTGGTTCTCTGTTCTTGGACAGGCGTTCACAAGAAGCCAGGAGCTCAAGGCTGAGCCTCCATACCCTCAGTCCTGAAGAATGGTTCCACCCTAAACGTTGACCTCTCCACTTCCTGATGCTGCCTGGCTTGCGATGCTCTCCCAGCCTCCTGCTTGTCTACCCTGGATTGATCCTGGGGGTTTATACGAGGTACAGAGTGAGATGGCGAGCAGACTTAGAAAAGTGATTACACAGCAGGATCAGTCAGATAGTTGGGTGACTGTCAGGAAAGGTAAGACGGTAGTTCAAATGTCTCCCGGAGATATTCCTCCATCAAATCGATGTTCATGTTTAATTAGAGCGGAATTTAATAGAATTGTTACCGGGGACTGTCCCGTCAGGGGCATAGACAGGAGATTCTGTGGCAGTGAGTGTACATTTCATTTGGGATGCTGCTTTCCTGATGCTGGGATTAAAGATGTCTCTATGTATTTCAACCATATTGTTCAAGGTGAGATTGAGATGCCAGAAATTATTGTACACTTTGGTATGAATGTTTTATTAGAGAAAAGATGAAAGCATTAGTGAGCGAGTTTAAGAGGTAAGGTGGAAGATTAAAAGTAGAATCTTAAAAATCGTAATCTCTGGTTTACTCCCAATGTCAAACTCAAATGAGGAAAGGAACAAAAGGCTAAAGGAGATAAAGGAATGGCTGAAGAGCTGGTGCATTGTTCAGGGATTCAGGGTTTGGGATAATTGGAATCTCTTTTAGGACGGAAAAGGCCTGTTCATAGAGAATGGCTTTAACCTGCACTGGAAAGGAGCCAATATCTCAGCAGGGAGATTTGCTTGTTCCATTACAGGGGATTCTATACAGATCGAGAGGGTGGAGGGTGGAGGGTAACTGGAGAGAAGGTAGAGATCCTTAAAGGTGAAGGAAAACAGCTTTGTGCTGAACACCAGGAGATGGGAAAGATACTAAATGAATATTTTGTGTCAGGTTTTACTGTGGACAAAAAAACGGAGGCTGGAGAATGCAGGGAAATAAATTTTTGATTTTTAAAAATAGTTCATATTACAAAAGAGATAGTTGGTGAGGTCTTAGAGAATGTAAAGGTGGATAAATTTCTCGGACTTGATCAAATGTATCCCAGAACATTGTGGGAAGTAAGGAAGGAAATTGCGAGACCCTTTGCAGAAATAATTACATCATCGATAACTACAGGGGAGATTCCTGAAGACTGGAGGATGGTTACCATTGTCTCTTTGTTTTAGAAAGAATGCAAGGAGAAACTGGGAACGACAGAGCAGTGAGTCTGCCTCTGGTTGTGGATAAATTGTTGGGGTGATTTTAAAAGATAGGATTTATGGACATTTAGAGAATTAAAAATTGATTGGGTATAGTCAGCATGGTTTTGTGTGAGGAGAACTGTGTCTCGCAAATCTGATTGCGTGCTTTGAGGAAGTTACCAAAAAGATTGATGAGGACAGAGGAGTAGACGTTGTTCACTTGGACTTTAGTAAAGCCATGACACGGTTCTATGTGGTCGACTAATTAGTAAAGTTAAGTCATATGGGATTCAGGATGAGCTTACCAATTGGATACAAGATTGGCTTAATGACAGGAGACAGCGTTTGGTGATGGAGGCTTGCTTTTCGGAGGCCTGTCACCAGTGGGGTTCCAAAGGGATCTCTCTTGTTTATCATTTATATAAATGATTTGGATGAGAATATAGCAGGCATGGTGAGTAAATTTATGGATGACACCAAAACTGACAGCATGGTAGAGAGTGAAGAAGGTTTTCTAAGATTACAAAAGGAACTTGATGAAATGGGTCAATGGGCTGAACAATGACAGATGGAATTGAAACTGTATAAATACGAGGTATTGCATTCTGGTACAACAAACAAAGGTAGGACTTATACAGTTAATGGTAGGGCCTTGTGTCAGGTTGTAGACCAGAGGGTCATAGAGATTCATGGACATAGTTTTTTGAGGTTTGTGTAGTACATACACAGGATGGTTAAAAAAGGCATTTAGCATCGTCTCGTCCTTTGCGTCCAAGAGCTGAGAGTCCTTTTCTGGAATACTGCATCCAGTTCCAATTATAGGAAGGATATCATTAAGCTGGAGAAAGCTCAGAAGAGATTTCCCGGGATGTTGCCGGGTATGGAAGGTTTGAGTTCCAAAGAAAGGCTGGATCAGCTGGGACTGATTTCACTGGAGCGTAGGAGATTGAGAGGCCGCCTTATAGATGTTTATAAATCAATGGGGTGGGGGGTAGATAGAGATAATGGTAGTTGTCTCTTTGCTAGGATGGGGGATTTCAAGACGAGGGACACATTATGAAGGTGAGAGAGGAGAGATTTAAAAAAGAACACGAAGGGCAAATAATTTACACAGAAGATGATTCATGTGTGGAATGAACTGCCAGAGGAGATGGTGGATGCAGGTACAATGACAACATTTAAAAGATATTTGGATAAGTAGATGATGAGGAGCAGGAGAGGAGACCCCGACGCCAGACCATGCCAGCCCTGTCTGAGGTTCCCACCCCGGTTAGAGCAGTCTCAGCTGCCTGGATGAATACACAGCGCTGTCCGAAGAAGGTCAACGTCCTTCTGTTGAAACAATTAATCAGCGGGGATCTGTGAGAGCAGAAGAAACCAACAATACCCGAAAAAATCAATGGAGCTGACAATAATCAGTCTTTATTGAAAGTACTGCAGCAGTTTGGCTGGAACTTGAGGAGAGCAGGAGATCCAAGTGGTTCCCTATTTCTCTTCCATGTTTCGAGCCTTTATAAAAAAGGAGTACATTATATACTTTAAAATATGCTGAGGAATTTCCGATTATCATGAAATGTACGTCATTGGTAACACTTGAACTTAGCCCTAAAAAACATTAATCATTTGAGTCATTCCACAACTCTGTTTCTGTTATACAGACATTTTGTTTCGACTATAAATCTGCAATTTGAAATATCCAAGGAGCATTAAGAAGATTACTGAAGTTTTATCAAACTGATGGAATTTTTTACATTCAGCCTGGTCCTGAAAGCTGTTTCTGATCTTTTTCCACAGTCCTTTTCACTTACTGAACTGTAACTCGACAATGACCCATCTTATTCCCATCATGCAAAGCTAAATATTTCCCACAATACCACATTTCCCCCTTTTGTCAGATCATGACAATCAGCCGGAGAGGCGTTTTGAAAATCCGATTGAAAATGCATTGACACAAGCAAACGAGTAACCCTAATGCCACTAGCAATAGTACTATGAGCAAAAAGGCTTTAAAGATCCAACTAAACAATTCTGTGATCCAACTAACTTGGTTGCCCAATGCATTGTATATGGACAGCATGCTATTTAATACGTTCAGCTTGGTTGGTCCATATTTTCAGATGGATCTGGAATATAAGTACCACTCCTGGCCCACAACAGCCCACGCACCACCTGATGAGGTGAGCAGATAATCCAAGGCAGTCAATTCTGCAATGGCACTGTCCGGACAGCTACTAGCTCAGCTGAGACCTCAGTCAGGGCTTGTCCAGTTGCCTTGGCTTCGAAAGCTGTCTCATTGACCAGGTTTCCAGTGCTGAGGCCGTGTGAATCAACTCGCTGAATTCCCATCCCATTCAGTACAACGGAAAAGACAACATGAGGAACTGGTCTAGCCCAGCAACAGTTCTCATAGTTCATGGATGCTAGTGCCTAAGGGAGGAAAGGTGAATGCATGTAGGGTACAACATAACCTGGACAGCAGGATCCTATCCAATTGGTCGGAAGCCATGGGGACGCTTTGGTTTCACATGTAAAGTATGTGCCATTGTAAAACAGTAAAATCACCAGCCAATGGCATCCAAGGCTGCATGGTGGAATAGACCCAGGACTATCAGATGTAATATTCCATATCCTGGTCCAATCACAGTTAAACATCCTGTTTCTTGAAAAATTGACTACTGGGGCCGTGCCAGTCAAAATGTGTGAGATTACATTTGCTTTACCACATTCGAATTCCTGGTCCATATTTATAAAAATGTAGGGACCCTTAGTGTTATTGGAATGGACTGTAAGGGAAGGAGGAACTGAGTTGTGATTATATACAGGCTGATACCATGTCGAAAATGTTGTCATTTCCCAACCTGTCAACTCCCATATTCTCATTTCCCCATTAAGGCCTGTGATTCTGTTGTAACATCCAGTCAACTATTTCTGACAATAGAAAGGGAAGGGTTGGAGAGGTATACCTTCATTTCAATGGGTGGGATATGTGGACCAACCCAACACTTACTATGTACAATTTCTCGGCATACATATATGACAAATGTAAATAGGTGTTTGCATGCAGTTTCCAAGCAGACCGGTTTGGTAATGTCAAATGTTCACCTACGCAAAAAATTCTAAAAGTTACAACAGTACCAAAATGATGTTCAAGCTGTGTCATTGACCGGTTGAGGAGTAATTTCTTCCAATCAGATCAATGAACCCAATTGGAATGTCCCCAGTTGTGACAGAGGTCGGTGTTGTTAGTTGGACTTGAAAAGGGGCCACCCCAGCGATGTCCTAATTGGTTACTTTCCCAATTCTTGACCAACATGCAATCCCCTTGGTTTACTCGTGGGTATTGGGAGGCGATCGTGTTTTCCTCAGCTGGGCAATGCGATGTTGGATCTGCGAGTGAAGAAACTGCATGGAAAGAGTTAACTGTTTCAAGTAATTCTGCATTTCCCACACCCATTACATGGAGACCGACACCCTCAAGGGGTTTACCATGAGCATCCCACAGAGTTCCTCATTGCCGACCATAAACTATCTTTGGCAGCTGATAGTCCGGCCCGCGAATGCAGAGTCACTCACATGTGAAAAAGCATGAAAGGGAATACTTTGAACAAATTTAACCCCTTCTTTGGCTAATTTAAGATCATTTTTCTTTGAAGGTACCGTTGGTCTGTTCCACAATTCCCACTGCCTGTGGGTGATACACGCAGTGAAGTTGCTGTTTAATTGAAAGTGATTCACAATACAGTTTCTGATTCCAGCTACAAACTGTGGTCCATTGTCTGAGCTAGTCACCTTAGACAACCCAAAGCAGGGAAAAAGTTCAGTCAGCAATAATGTTCACTACTGTATGTTGCAGTACAATTAGTGGTGGGGAAGGCTTCAATCCATTAACTAAACAGATTGACCATCACAAAACAGTATTTATAACATATGTACCTTCGTAATTCAATAAAAATCACGCTGAGTACAGGCAAAAGTGACCATCTGCCAGGGAGTTTAGTCCCAGAAGGTCATTTAATCCTTTGACCCTTGTTATTTTTATCATGTAAATAAGATTTCTATCCACTGCATTTGAACTGTTGTAATTCAAATCCGGTTGCCACCAGGTTTTTAAAATAACTGTACCATACCTTCCTTGCTAAGATGGGGACAAGTAGCAAGTAATCAATACGCACTGGGAACAAAGACTCAG